>NW_027558128.1:0-13111 GCF_052425735.1 Oculina patagonica
GTGTTAACAGGAATTTGCAGGGTTTTCATTAATATTTTAAATAGCAGGAGAATAGTGTAAAGTAGCCGGAGAATTTCGATTTCGATTCGATTTCGCTCTTTCACGGAACGAACGTAGCTTGTTCCATACTAGGGGGGTCTGGGGGCATGCCCCCCCAGGAAATTTTGGATTGTTGAATCCTCTGAGATGCCATTTCCTGTTATCTGACAGCAAATTTTAATTCTCTCTAGCTAGCGACTAAACAAACTTGCATTTGAGCGCTTTCCACTACCACTGCTCGTAGGAGCAAAAAAATGTGTTATTTTTGACATGGTTGGTGAGAAATCCTCTCTCTCGCTCTCTGAGACAAATATACACGCTGTAATAATAAAACCTATGAAATAGCACCGCACGAGACGTGAGAACATATTCCCGCTTTTTGATTTGTCGGCGACAACCGGGCGACAACACGCCAGACGGAAAATAATTGAATGCATTCGCTCTCACCACAAAAGTCACAAAACTTTGCGTGTTTAGTTTAAAAAACAATTTCTTGAATGAAATGAATTACAAAGAATTATCAATAAATATTTCATCTTTGTTCCCTGTACAGTAATAAATAAAAGTTAACTTTTCTCAAATCATAATTAAAACAGAAATTACCGAAATTTGCATTTGCCTTAGCGGTAATTTGACACTCATATTAAAGATATCGTAAACATCTCCAATTTGCATACTAGCGCACATCACAAAAATCGTTTTTTTCCGAATTGAAGTTCATTGCTTTTGGCTTTAATTTGGTCTGGTTTTCTTTCGTGACTTTGTCGATTTCAGTTGTCTTATTTTAAGCATTAACTTCTATTTTAAGTTCACTCTATATTAAAAACAAGACTTTCAAGCGTAAAATGACGCCTCGAGCTAACCAATTTATCCACACAAACCGTCGATAAGTTTTTCTTTTATTAGTGTACCAAATTTAATGATTATTATTTATGTCTATTTCAGCAAGATGTATATAAACAATTTTCAACGCCGTACATTATTTACATGAACGAAAAATAATTTTTTTGAACGGCCCCACATCTGAATAAAAAAAATGGCTAAAGGCATTGAAATTTAGCCGGAGAATTCTACGTAGTAGCCGGAGAATTCTCCGATCCCCGATGCCTAATGAACACCCTGAATTTGATAAAACACTGGATGCTGATTTAATAGCTTGTCTGGCTTTATGGATCAGGATTGTGGGAAATTGGCCAGCATTAGCATATATGAGAAATAATTAATTGCAAATGGAACTATTCAACCATGAAATGTCACCCAAGGTGTTTTCTTACCGTTTTGTTTGTCAGTCGCAAAATTTTTTGATGCGGGTAAAGGGGGTGGAGGGGGGAGGGTTCATTTTTATCTTTCACATGGCTCCTCTAGGGTGGTCACATGACCAGTGCAGTTTTAAGCTCTAAGTGCGTCTTGTTAAATATAATCAACTACCAGACTACACCAAGCCAGACTTGCTGTGTGCTGTGTCAACAACAATAATCCTTACACTTCAAGGGTTAGGATTATTGTTGCTCACACAGCACACAGGCTTCATGTCAAACAGTAATCAGCGTGTACTGGAGGAAACTGTCGCTTTATTAAATGTAAACAACTTCCAAGCTACAAATTCAAGTCAGATTGCTGTGTGCTGTGTCAACAACAATAATCTTAACACTTCAAGGGTTAGGATTATTGTTGCTCACACAGCACAGTCAGGCTTCATGTCAAACAGTAATCAGCGTGCACTGGAGGTAACTGTCGCTTTATTAAATGTAAACAACTTCCAAGCTACATCAAGTCAGATTTCTGTGTGCTGTGTCAACAACAATAATCCTTACACTTTAAGGGTAAGGATTATTGTTGCTCACACAGCACACAGGCTTTATGTCCAACAGTAATCAGCAATGTTCTTTATTTTTTTATCTTAACTCTCTTACTTAATCCTCTTTGCTAATGTAAGCTTCAATAATTTAAGTTTCTTAATTGTTTGTATGGAGTGGGATTGCTAGCCCCATGCCCAACCCTTTTCCTTCCTCATCCGGGCTTGGGATTGGCCATGACGTAGAACTTTACATTTTTTGCATCAGTCTGCAATAGTTATCAGAGACGATGTCAACCAGACAAGAGTTCAAACTATTACAGTGTAGTAACATATCGCAATGATAATCTGCAAATTTCTCAGAAGTGAATGCTTAAAGTGATGTATGGTAGTCACTATGCAAAATTAGCATCCGTGTCAGAACTCACTTTTGCCTCTAAGGCACATGTGTGAATAATAATTCAATGAATTTTTTTAGCTAAAATATAATATAATTTATAACGTATTTCTAGCGCATTACATTAAAAATCTCAATGCTCTTACAAGTAATATATCTATATTAATGAAAACAAGCTTCCTTAATTGTTAAAGTACATTCTTATTTATTTTGCTTGGGAGCCTCTATATGTGTACTTAATATTTTTATTCCAATTATTGTTTCAGCGACATATGCCGAGGCACTGTCTACAGCATGCAAGACTTGTCCAGCAGGTTACAGGTGCCCAGAGAACAAGAGAACTGAAATATGTCCATTTGATGACTCTCTTGGATACTTCTACAGTACTGACTCAAGTAAGTTGCCATGACTTGTCATGAACATCTACCGGTATAGTCACTCAGTCACTTATGTTACATTACAGATTGCTAAGTAACTAATTACTACATTATCACTGTACAGTTCAGTCTTGTCGACAATAAACTAAGTCCATCTTATCAAGTGTCAGTGAAATATCTCTGAAATGACTTAAATTGAAAAGAAATTGTTTTATTATTATTATTATTATTATTATTATTATTATTATTATTATTATTATTATTAGTGGTTGAGGCTTTCGTGAAGCTCAGTTTTCAGTTGTTGCGTAATGTAGTTATTAGTACAGTTGTTTAACGTGTTGCAGAGCCCTCTGATTTTAAAAGAATGAAATGTGCAACTTGCTCAAAGCAATGAGAGAACACATGCCAGGTTTTTTAACCAATCAAGAACAATGCCAAAACCGATTGCAGTATGCATTTTCTTGTACTTTGTACTGGTTCAACAGGGTTGGAAATAACAGCCGATGATCAGTAATTACCGATCAAATTTACTAGCCAAAAACTAAATAAAATTTAATAAATTAAAAAATATGAAGTGGTCAAATCTTTTATCATTTGCACCTTTACCAATAATTACCTATTAATCTGTTTTTCCTTATTTCCAACCCTGGTTCAACATATGTACTTGACTTCTGATTGGCCCACTGTATTTGCATGTGATGTGAAAACCTGATGGGATTTCTTTGGTTTAAAACTGTTTTTAGAAAACTGTTCATTTATTAATTAACAAAGCCTGCCCCAAACAATCCCACAGTACCATAACTGGTTACTTTGTTTGACTGTGTGAACTGCCCTTTTACTTTCTTACAGTCAATGTCAACATGTTAGTTACGGATTAAATAACCATTGTTATACATTCAACTGAGTGGGATTAACTGTCTTGTTATTTTTTAGTGGTATCATGTGCACAGTGTCCCAATGCAAGTACAGGACAGATCTGTGAATCTCGATACAAATTACCCATCAACTGTAATGCCGGAGAACTGCCTAGCCAGAACGGTACTGTCTGTATCAGATGTCGGCCAGGTTTCTACTGCCGGACACCTCAAGAGGGAGAGCGGGAATGCGCAGTGGGACAGTGGTCACTTGGTGGAGCAACAGAGTGTAACGACTGTCCAACAGGCTATGCTTGTTCAAACAGTGGATCGTTACCTCAGCCTTGTCTCCTGGGACAATACACAAATGTCAAGAACTCTCTCACTTGTAATCAATGCCAGAAGGGGTTTAAATGTCCGACAACCAGTGGTAATCCTGTGGCTTGCACAGCAGGTAAGAATATTGTCATAATTTAACAATGATAAATGCCATAGCATGCACTATTGAGTTGTGATGCACACAGGGAAGTTGCTAAGCAGAAAGAAGCATAACGTACAGCTTCTTGGGTGCTTAGCAAACCTTCCAAGTGCATGCAAAACTTTACAGTGCACTGTGGAGGCCTTCAAAGGGGATGTAGCTTTGTTGCTTATTTCCAACCCACCTGTCCCCTATTAGGCAAGGAAAATGTTGTCACTGTTGCAAATATACACCCTTTCAGTGCTAGTTTCTGTCAGTGCTCTGGAACAACTCTTTTGTACATCCTAAGGTTACTTGCTCAATTTTGAGGTAACCCATGCAGTATTTATGCAATCCCTGATAAAAATCTAAAAGGAGATCAATCTTCTGGATAGGTAGTACTGCAGGGGATGTATTTTCAAATCCACTTGTAGGAAGTCGAAGAAAATTTTGAAATAGCTGTACTTTCTTTTCTCTGCATTAAACACTTGTACCATGTCATGTCAGAATGCACAGTTTAAATTATGCTGTTAAACAACATTTTCCTTTTGCTGTTTACGTTAACACATTGATTAGTATAAGGCAATACAGGTTGTACATGGAAACTGTCAAAGAAGCATTAACTAAAGCAAGAGTCACAAAGTTGTGAAATTTTGTTAAAAAAAAAATATTGTTCTTCTTCTGTTAGCCAGAACTGTTATCAAATGATCATCATGGAAAATATTTTTCTAAACCCACAAAAAATCAAAGGATTATACCAACCACTACTTGATTGTTTCTGTTTCCCTACTATAATGCAGCACAGTCAACGATGTTGATAAGGCCCTGCTGCCAGCTAATTTCACCGGCTGAAAGAGAACTAAAATACGGCTAAAATTTCACATGAAAACAAAGACTCAGGTAAACTTTTAGAGCAGCCAACAGAAACTTTAGCCACCTGGGATTGTTGATTAGCCGGCTTAGTGTTTTCTTAGATACATCACTGCACAGTATTTTCTTTCAAAAAGTATTCACACAATCCATTTAACTTCAGGTACATTTAGTGATGTAGCAGCTACAGATTGTACATCTTGTGCTCCTGGTTCTGCGTGTCCAAACACATCAGACTCCACTGCCAAGCACTTATGTGCACCTGGAACATACTCTATTGGTGGCGCCATACAGTGCACACCATGTCCAGTTGCCAAGTTTTGTCCTCATACTGAGTAAGTGTTTACTAGCTAGTCATAGTTGGGTCCGGACAATCTGCAAGCCAGCAAGTCATGCGAGCCATTTTGGTTAGCCTAAATAGCACCTTAGTTAGCATACCATTAGCTTATGTAGCTGTGATTAGCCTTTTATTGGGATTAGGGATTTCTACATGTAGCTCGCATGGCTTGCAAGTCACATGAGTCAAGCAAGCCATTCTGGTTAGCCTAAATAACACATTGGCTAGCCTTAATAACACTCTTGTTAGCCTAAATAGCACTCCAGTTAGAGTACAGTTAGCTGTGGTAGCTTGCTGTAAGCCTTTTATTGGGATTAGGGATTTCTGGCTCATGCTCATTCCGGTAAGCCTAAATAACACAGTACTCTAGTGAGCCTACAGTTAGTTTAGGTAGCTTGTTGTCAGCCTTTTATTGGGATTTGGGATTTCTGGCCTACATGGCTCGCTGGTTAGCACTGTGTCTTAACAGTAACTAGTCATTATTTAATGACCATACCTCATTGATGTGTGTTAGTTAGTTTTTACATGTTTTTAGTTATTTTTAGTTCTAATTTTTACAACTGAATTTTTAATTCAGGAGTATTATTAGTGGGTAGCCCAATGGCACTCGTTGGTCGGTCGGTCCATCATCTGTAAACTTTTCATTGCAACTCCACTGACCAGCAGATATACTTGTAGAAAGAGTGTAGCAAGGCGGCCGTATAAAAGTGGTCGTAGAAAGGCGGCCTTTTAAATTTAAAGGGGTTTACGGGAAAAACCAGAAGCAAAGAATCAAAATATGGCTGACAATTACGAGTAGAATTAAGTAATGGACCGCCAAAAAAGTGAACATTGAGAGCCATTAATCGATCAATGGCTTTAGTGTCTTTCTTTCGAGCTAGCGACGTACATGAAGGAGCATTCAAAAACTAAATCGGGTTTCACATAAGTTTCATCAACGAAGGATCTATCTAGAAACCAGAGCGTTGGCTGAAATCGAGTGCGTGGCTGCTTGTTCGTAAGAAAAGGAAAAGCTTTTCAGATTTAACAGCACAAGTACATTTGTACCTGAATCAGTCTATATGTTCTGATATATATATTTTTGGCTTACATGTAAATTTTTCTGCAATGCATATCTACGGAGCGATATAATAAACAAACCGTTTTAGTGCTACGGGTTAAAAAAAAGAAGAAGAAAAAAAACTGTCTCCTCTGGGATTCGAACTTGCGACCTCTCGCTCCCCAGTCAGATACCTACACGAGTGTGCTTATCAGACATACTAAGTCACGTAAGACGAAAAATATCTTATATCAATGTAATAGACATTCTGCCATTTATCTGTTTCCATGTGCATCAAAGAAATGTTTAAATCACTTGCTGCTCATATATTTTCAAGGAATGAAAACAAAACTTTTAAACTTGGTGAAAAAAATTCAGTCGTGGCTCAAAGGGCTCTTTGATTTTTTATAAAGCCTCATTGAACCAAGGGGAAATGGCACTGTAAAAATTATATTATCATTAATTATGTATAGAACAGTATTTCAAGCCCAATCTCAAAATGTTACCTGCATTAATTTTTTAAGGCCTGTACATTTCCCTCGCAGTAGGGTGTCACTAGAACAGTGTTGTTGTATTCTAAATAGATATGCTTAATGGTTTTGGGTCAGCTTCGAGCCAAAGTGGCGCATACTGCCGGAGCTTATCCCGGTTTCCTTAGCATTAAGCAGCTAGGGGTATTTCTACTCCCCCCTGGATGGGATGCTAGTCCATCACAGGGAACCCCCCAGCATTATTTCGCCGGTACCCATTTATACACCTGGGTGGAGAGAGGCACTATGAGAGTAAAGTGTCTTGCCCAAGAACACAACACAGTGACCCCGGCCAGGGCTCGAACCCGGAACGCTCGCTCCGGAATCCGGCGCGCTAACCATTAGGCCACCGCACCTCCAATGGTTTGGGGTAGTTTTCTTAAAACATTTTTTGTCTAAAACAGTTTCCCTCAAGGTTACCATGTAAAGGTCTGCAAGAACCTTATTAAGGGTCAGTCACATCTCAATCTTAAAACAATTAGAGTACTAGATAGATGGTGATAGAAGAAATAATAAAAGATTCACCAAAAAAATTACTGCCACCAAAACAGCTAACAAATTGCAAACTACTTACAGTTTATACTGTTCTTATTTGTAGCAAAGACATTGTCCTTGACTGTGAACCAGGCTATTTCTCAACTGGAGGGAAGGCTTCTTGTGATCCGTGTCCTGCTGGCTATAAATGCCCTAACAAGGATGGTAGCACAAACCAAGCCTGTCGGGATGGTGAATATGCAATAGGGGGTGCTACAGAGTGCACAGTATGCCCTAGAGGCTATGCCTGTCCAAATACCACAACTGATTACATGATCAAGTGTGATCCGGGTTTTTATGCACTGAACAGGAAAACAGAATGTACAGCCTGTAAAGCAGGATTGTAAGTGCCAAATTTCTTGTTTTGTTGACTGGGCTGTAGGCAGGGGAAGTGCCATGGGTGCATCCGCACTAGCCTGCGAACAGCCTTTCCGAGAGATTTCTGGAAAGCGCCGGCGATGAGGTGCGAAGCGCCATCCATTTTTGCCCCGCCGGCCGAGCGGATAGCCTGTTCGCAGGCTACATCCACACCGCCCCATTAGCCACAAAGGGCCATCTTATAGAGGAGTGAGGGTTAAAATGACTCTCCGAATGCAGGAAATGTGCCTTCAATAACTTAATGTTTCAAAGGGGGAATATCTCTCATTTGGTGGTATAGTTCCTGGAAATGTGGAAGGGTAGGCATATGCATGCAGGCTGTCAATATCTGATGATATCTGATATATTATCATATTTAAACAACCATTGAAAAGAAATAATTGACTGTTGAAATTGAAATTTACTGACACAATATTATCTTTCAGCTATTGCCCTTATACTGATAAAAAACAAGAGATTCCATGTGATCTGGGCTATTATTCCACTGGAAATGCATCATCTTGTGAAATGTGCCCCCCTGGTTATGAGTGTCCATTTCAAGATCAAGCCGTCAGGTAGGAAGAAAACTATTCCTCTGGTATAAAATTTTTCACTTGTGACACATGGACAAGTGTAAACACAAGAGCAAGAATAAGTAGTGTAGCCAAGTGAAAACAAATGTCGACATAAGCATTATTATAAGCACAAGCACAAGACACTTAATTACTAGTTACAAGGCTCAAATCCACGGAGAATGTGGAATGAGTGTTTTAATTGGGTAGACACGACCAGACATCGAAAATTTATTTGTGCTTATGTGGTTGTTACATGGCATAACTTGAACGCAAGCACAGGAAAAGGACAAATTTTGTGCTTATGCTTGCATCAACGCCATTTTCATGGTGAAATAAGAGCTTTCATGCTTTTATGTCTTATGTGTTTACACTTGTGCTTGTAGAGAAACTGGACTTAAGGGAATTTTAGATAGTCTTACTGATTGACTGTCTAACTGTTTGTCTGCCTGTCTGACTACCCAACTGTCTGCATCTATAGGGTGTATGGCCTCTCCCCCAATGGCTTTTTTAGGGGCGATGTCAGCAATACTGAAACAAATATTGTAAATGACCATAATGCAATAAAAACTCCCAACTGGCCTGCAGAGGGCAGACCAGTTAGCTTCTGCAGAGATGTCCCTAAGGGCTGGCTGCTGGCTAATTTCACCGGCTGAAAGAGAACTTAAATCCAGCTGAAACTTCACTTGAAAACAAAGACTTAGGTAAACTTTTAGAGCTGCCAAGGACAGAAAAGCCAGCTGGGCTTGTTGATGAACCGGCTTAGTGTTTTCTTAGCTACATCCTTACTTCTGACAAGTGTAATCAAGGAGTTGAACTTGGGACTACTGAGAACATCACCAGCAAGTGGTCAAAATCGGATTTAAAACCACAACATCTGGATTTCAAGTCCAGCGCCAAGCTGCCTCCCTGTCTGTCTGTTGATCTGTCATGTCATTATTAGTTGGTCACTCGGGTCAGTCACAGCATTGCCAATATTCCCCACTCTTAGTTGATGATGCCATAAGCAAATTTACTGTTACAGAACTTGAAATAAGGACTTGCTGAAGGAGGTGCTATTTTAGGAAGACTTTTCACTTTTCACAACAACTTTTTCCAACCCTTTTTTCCCTACAGGAATCTCTGTCCAAATGGGACGTATTCTCTAGGGGCTCAGATCAAGTGTACCCAATGTCTCCCAGGTAGCAGGTGTCCCTCCATCACAGAAGGGCCCACCATTTGCCCACCTGGACGCTTCAGTGAACGAAATGCAGAAGACTGCCAGCTGTGTGAGGCTGGCAAGCAATGTGCTGATCCAGCATGTAAGAATTTTAATTTTGAGAGAGCAGCATTTGGATGCATGTGTGTCTTATGTTTCTTACCAAATTTGCTTGATGAATTGCTAGTGTCCTAATGGATTATTGTAATACGTACTGAGCTCTTCATGTATCTTTCAGCTCCCGAGCCTTGTCCTCCAGGGTATTATTCAAGCACTGGCTGGATACAATGTTTTCCTTGTAAAAGGGGATTTAGATGTAAAGAAGGGTCAACCACAGATGGCCCACCAGAAGGTGAGTTACCATACTTCCAATATTCCTTTTATGAAAAAAGCCACTCAAGTGCAAAAAACGCAAAGCAATCAGTAGAAAGGATTAAACATTAGTTTTGTCATACAATGGCCAAAGTTTGCCTACTCCAGGATCTGCATCAATTGGTTGCAATCAGAATTATACCCATCCAATGTTTTTCATCCAACCATACTGTCAATACAGTAATAAATAAGAACTTACACAAAGAAAAATCAACCATAAGGAAACCCAGAAATTATCTGAGCTCCAGATGGGATTTGAACCCACAACCCTTTGAATCCTATCTGATTCTTTGTTGAGTAATTTCTTATTTCCAATGTTTTTGTTCTAACTTAGTTAATGATTGCTTTTCTAGATGTGTGCCCAGAAGGTGGCTGGTGCGATGGCCGGACTCTCTTCCCATGCCCACCAGGAACATACAACCCCTTCAATGGATCCCAATCTCAGGAAGCATGCAAGGCCTGCCCCATGGGTTACTACTGTCAAGACAGTGGCACAGTCTCCTATCAAGGGTTTGTTTGTCCAGAAGGCCATTACTGCCCCACAGGAACAAAATTTCCCAATCAGTTCCCTTGCCCTGCAGGCACATACAACCCAAATGTTAACCAGACGGCAAGAGATGTAGCTTGTTTACCTTGCACTGCTGGGAACTACTGTGAAGCTGGATCACGTCAACCAACTTTGTGTCCTCCTGGGTACTATTGCCCTGAAGGCACTGGCTCAAGGACACAGTTTGCTTGTCACGCTGGATTTTACAATGATGTCTTTGGACTTAAGAATTACACCGAGTGTAAGGCATGCCCTCCTGGATCATACTGCCCGGATGGTTCCTTAACTGAACCTACAGTTACACCTATTCCATGCCCACCTGGCACATACAATCCAGACTGGAATGTGGGCCACTTATTGAACTGTATTCCGTGCACAGCAGGTTACTTCTGCCCTCAGGCTGGGCAGGTCAATGCCACCTTATTCTGTTATGAAGGTTATTATTGCCCAAATGGCACAGTCGCTGGTCATCAGTTTCCCTGCCCCCCTGGTACATATGGGGACAGAGCAGGTCTGACTGTTGCAGAGGAATGTCTGACGTGCCCACAAGGGAAGTCATGTGGCTGGGGTACTGGTCTTACCAACAACAACACTTGGCAAGTTTGTCGTCAAGGACACTACTGTCCAGCAGGTGTGTATTCAAATTTGTATGAACATTATGGGAGGAGTGGGTGGGGAAAAGGAACCGAAACAAATCAGATGTCAAACTGGTCAGAAACCGGTATATTTTGATTTACGTAGTAATTGATTTGTGCAGAAACTTAGATAGAGTAGTTAACAGTGAACACGGTGATATCCTGATTCCTGAAACGTGCCTAGAAGTGTGCGCGATGGCTGCCTATTTTGTGGGTCATCAGTTATCAAGACATGCAGTGGTAACATACAGTGTATGTTATGTGAATTTCAGTATCGAGCTTAACCGGCTTATTCCTGTCCAGGCTGTATTATTCCTGTTTTGGCTTCCAAGCTTATTCATTTCTTTGAATCCTTTAAAGACATAAGTCAATTTTTGGACCATTTACATGTACAGGTATGTCACAGATTTGTGAAAAGAGCATGGTCTAACAGTATGACTAATGATCATCCGCAAACACTCAGCGTTGGCTATGGAAAGCTAACCTTATTGATTAATTTAATGGCTTGCCTCGGTTTTGTTGCATGTTATTCAACAGGGACAGGATCACCAACCAAGTTCCCGTGTCTTCCTGGAACCTACTCAAACAGTTCTGACTTGTTTGATGCCTCTCAGTGTGACATCTGTCCTGAGAGGAAGTACTGTCCAGGCGGAGAACCAGCACCCAGAGGTGACTGTCCACCAGGGTATTACTGTCCAAGTGGCACGCGAGTGGCAGAACAGTTTCCATGTCCTAATGGCACATACAATCCGCATTATGCTAAAGCCAGTGAAGACGAGTGTCTTAACTGCACTCAGGGCCATTTCTGTGAGAAGGCAACAGTTCAACCTATGCCGTGTTCTATAGGTAAGCGGGATTTTCTTTAATTCTAAAAAGTAGAAGCTGCATAGCCAGGTGGCCAGGTGGTGAGGATTTTGAACCTGGAGTTTTATCATCGTTTCCCAGTTCATTTCCTTTAACTGGCACATGGCCAGCTCCATCTAATACAGTAAAGAAAAATAAGCAAGGTTTAAACATGTGTCGGGTGTATTCAGCACTAAGTAATATGGTCAGCCAATAGGAAGCAAGTTAAAGGGGGGGGAACAGATGCAGCAATGGTTGAAGTGATGATTAAGTCAACCTACTTGAATTCTGTAGGTTGTTGATCCCATAATGACCTTGTTAAACAAGTGTGGCTGTTCCAATAAAGTTGAACAAACTGGTTTAAATTACTGGTCTCAACTGAAACTGTTAAAAAGTGTGTCCAGTTTTTATCAATGCTCTGTAGCAATACGCGATATTAAACATTTCTCTTTTTTTGTAGGAACCTATATGCCTTTCGGCTTCAATGCAACAAGTAGTGAGGTTGTTGGCACACCTGCTAAAGGAAAAGGTGACTGTCTTGCCTGTCTCGCTGGACACTTTTGTCTTAATGGTACGGTCACACCAGAGCCTTGTGGCAAGGGGAAATACACAAATCCAGGGCAGTCAGTATGCCAGACATGCTTGGCTGGTCGGTACTGTGACAGTGAGACCACAACGGAAACAGCCATGAATGCCACAAAACTGTGTCCAGCTGGATTGTACTGCATGGCAGGATTGGCAAATGTCAGCGAAGCAACTGATTGCAGAAAGGCACACTACTGCCCAGAAGGTCAGTTGTTGACATTTATTTTAATAATAGTGTTCTACCTAAGAATGATCAACATCCTACTTCTTGTTTTCTTATGAACACATTGTCAAGCAGACAGGTGATGACCGTAAACCAGAAAATTGAATAGCGTCTTCAGTTCGTGTACTATTAAATTCATACTTACTTAATCCTCTTTGTGTGTGCCAGCACAAAATGCCATTTCCAGGGAATGATGCCAGTGTTGCCTGTCCTTCACTAACTTCACTTCCTACCCCCAACTCCATCCTTTTTCCTTAATCTCACACAAGGATCATCTCCACGTCTTCCTGGTTCTTCCCCTCTTTCTTTTTCTATCTGCAGTCCAACGCATAGCCACCCATGGATAGCTATCGAAGGCATACTGCGGATGTCTCAGTTTTATTAAATTCTCAGCATAATAAGGAATGTACATGTATGTCAATCAGTAAGAAGAAAAATAACATTGTATCTGGACCCAAAGTTCTTGCAAATTAAAAACAATGCTACTTAGAATATAAAATCTGGGGAAATTATTCCCCAACCAGATTGGGCCAAAAATTAATTTTATTAA
>NW_027558129.1:0-13105 GCF_052425735.1 Oculina patagonica
TAGTCAAATATCAGAGGTCTTCTCAAATTTTCTGGGATGCCTTCTTAGGTCTCAATTTCTTTTGCATGGCTAATATACATTGGGCTCCCAGAAAAGATATAGGTCTTGCTGCCTCACTAAGTCTTAAATTAACCATTTGACACCCCTACAGACCATAATGCTATCTCTCTCTTAATTATTGTGACAGTAGCTGTAATGATTTAATTTAGTGTCTTTTTTTGTTATTATAATTATTTATATCAGGAGTTCAAGAAAGGGCAGTTATTGGAGACAGGAAAAAAAATTGTGAATGATCTTTTTATCATGGTAAAACAGTTACTCTCCTTGATTTAAGATGTTCCTTTTCCTAATACAACAATCCTTTCTGAGAAAACAATTGCAATAAAAAATATGTGAAGTAAAATTTTGATCCAAATGGACAACACTATGCAATTTAAAAAAAAATAAACGAATAAAAAGGAGTGAATTCTAGTGAGTTGTTGGTTTAAAGAAGTTTAAACTGGGTCCTTGAAGTAGAAATGATTTTCTGCATACTTGAAAGTTGTGGCTTTAAAAAACGGTCATGGGAGTCATACAAATGTCTGTGGTTTGCACAATTTGAAACCACTGCATGATAGTGGATTGAACGTCTGTCTGTGACTGTGATATTTCTCTCTTGATTTCCCCATGTAGGCCCACACATTTTGTTTCCTTTGTAAATTTTAAGATCAAATGACAAAAACAGCAAAGCATTTGGAAATCAATGATTATGAAATCATTGCTCCTGTCCAAATATTATTTCAAAAGCAATATGACATAATTTGATTCAGAAATGTGATTCTTGCAGTGATTTCCTTTTGACTTGACTTTAGCCAAGCATAATGAATAACGGTATGTTCTACTTGCCAATATCTTCCAAATCAAAGGTGTGAGACATTCAAAGATGATCCAATCATTTCCGAAGATATCTGAAGATACACTGTATCTGAGGATGTTCTGTCGTTTTGCTCCGAACGTTTCTAGCTGAGGGTCAGCACTCAGGATTTCAAGTGACGGAGATGATCAAAGGATTTTTTGGGTTTGAAATATTCGATTCTGGGATTTTTTGGGGGTAGGAAAATTTGGCAAGTATTTTTTTGGGGTGGCTTGATCTAAGTACAGATTTTTTGGGGTATTGAAACCAATCTAAAGATTCGTGGTATGATGAATAAACAAACACGAGCATGCCATTTCTCAGGATTTCAAGTGACGGGGATGATCAAAGGATTTTTTGGGGTTTGAAATATTCGATTCTGGGATTTTTTGCGGGTAGGATAATTTGGCAAGTATTTTTGGGGGTGGCTTGATCTAAGTACAGATTTTTTGGGGTATTAAAAACAATCTAAAGATTCGTGGTATGATGAATAAACAAACACGAGCATGCCATTTCTAATGTTTTTATTCTTGTTATAATTATCATTCCCCCTTTCTGGAATTTCCAAGTCCCAGAATAGTTGTCTGTATCTTAGTGGGTGCTAGCTACTTTTACTTTTCCTCACTGTTCATGCAGGAAGATGTTCTCTGAGTGGTATGGTAGGCTTGCTACAAGTCAACTCTTTTGAGCGACAAAGTCGCAATAAATGAGCGACGAAGTTGCGATAGCAAGTGATCGAGTCGACTTGTTCCGCCTGCAAGATATTAAAGGTCAAATGAACAGAAATTTCGACTTTTTTATTTTTTGCCATGTGTTTATTAAGAGCCAAATAAACATATCCCAAAGTAATCAGACATCGCATCACAGAGATATTGCAAGTTGAAAAATGCTTTTTCTAGGCCCTCATCATCATTGAGTGCTCGGAAAAATTGTCGGAAATAAAAACTTGTGACATCATAATATTGGTGTTTTTGAAGACGACCGCAGACCGATTCCGCAGACTGCACGTTAGAATTTAAATAAATGTGTTCAGTGAGTTTTCAAGCAGTTATTTTGTTCTGTTCGGCCGTTTTTCAGTTGATTTATTGCTGGTTGTTATTCAGAGACGTGCATTTTTTTAAATAAAATAGCTTAAGCTCAAAAATAGCTTAAAGTTTTGCTTGCTGTCATTTTGCATAATCCTGTGAGACATAGGTAGAATGCACGCTGGTATGAAAACAAATCAGGAATCCTTATTGTTCTTCTCATTAGCATTTTACGTTAATGAGCAGAATTATCTGCACGTGCGTTTTGAATCTTGATACACTTCAAAGCCGTTCTCTGTCGAACAGCAACGTGAAATGACGAAATTTAGCGTATTTTGGACAACTTCAGCCATGACGGCTCGAATTTTTCCCTGGAATTTTCCCCAAACCTGTGCACTCTCATCCGACCGCCAACCGTCATTTTCACATTGTATCTTCTAATGTCTTTGTTGTGCTATAACAAACCACTTAACACTGGTCCTTTAAGAAACCAGTTAATTTTGTTTCCATCAAATCTCATTGTTTCTGTTGGCTCAGCCTTCGAAAACATTGAGATTAATTTTGAGGTAAACAAAAGTAACTATTTCCCTTGGGACCAGTAATTAAGTGTCAAATATTTCTTTAAAGGTATCCATTTTTTGTAAATGGTCAGTAGTAAAGTTCACCAATTTTTAGATAACAGTGTGTTTTTCACATAACCTTTAGGAGGCCTATAAAAACTGGATTTGTGCCGCCATGTTATTGGAAGCTACAAAGAGCAAGAAGAGAACATGTGTAGATCTTTGTGAGACTGTGTTACAGAGGTGCCCATATCTACAGCCAGTTCCAAATGACACAGGAAATTTAGTGCAAGTAGGATATTCAGCTTTTAATTGTCTCGAACTAAAAGGTGTGTATCATCATGATTAAATGTATTTCCTAACTGGGATTAGGCTGAAAATTGTGAAGGGATTCATGGAATTATTTCGACATTTTTTATCGCAAAAATGTTAAGTCTTGGTACTCACAGTGCACTCATGAAACATCAATGCTTGGAGAGGGAGGGGGTGTACTCAATTTTTTTTAATGGGAGGCCTTGTAAAAACCCTCTCATACACCTTATTGACAAAAAAGGAAACCCTTGTTATGTTCTGTACATGGAAGTATTTTCCATATATGACACAACCAGTGTTTGTTCAGCGTTTTTTCAGCGTTCCCCCACCCCACCCTCCCATCTTCTTCTCCTTCCACTGATTCAATCAGTGTTGACCGGGGCCTGGAATGGGGGCTCGTGGCTGGGTTGCGAAGAGTTGCCAGCCATGGGAGTGGTATTCTATCTAGGGGCTGGCTGGCCACAGTGGAAGCCTCAGGCACCCACCTTCCATTTAGCGAGGCAGCAGGTTAATAAACAATAATATAACTGTTATTTTTTTCTCCTAACAGAATCAAAACAAGAGTATAGGAATTTGGAAGATTGCTTACACGTTGATCCAATGGTGAAATGTGAACAGAACAATAATACATCAATTATTCAACCGACATTAACAACAACAAGAGTAATGTCAAGTAGTAATTCAACAACAAATTCTACAAGTAATGGTCGAAGATAGTATTGGCACAACACCTTCACTAGTGGTGAGCTGTTTGTGCATCTTTGTTGTGCAATTTTGGGATATTCATTGCTACTTGTAGGTTCTTTTTGTCGTTTAAATTTAAGTCTAGTTATTTATGATTTTGAATGTTGATACATTAATTAGGTAACCAAACTTTACCCTTGACTAGCTCTTATACAACTTGATAAATGAAATATCTAGGTTTTACATTACTTATGTTCAAAAAGAAATTATTACTTTAAAGAACTACTGTAAAATGCCTTTTGTAAGCCCCACTTCTGATCACCCATCTGGTTATATGCCCATATTCTGGCTTTAAGCAGGGCTTTAAAAATGATCTGAAACCTGCTGGAGCTCTGACGAGTCTTCTGTTGTTAATTGCCAGCTAAAATCCGTACAGTTCCCTACAAAGTCTATGAATTGGTGCTACAGAATGGCTTGCATTGGGTCCCGCTGGGTGTCAGACAAGGGAAAATCTTATTGTTTAAATGCCCAGAAAGCTCATTCCAAATGCTGCTTATTAGCCCCTCCCCCCTTGATACAAGGTCCCCAATTTAGAAGTCCACCTAAAGACCCCTTAGGGCTGATATACACGGTACGACTTCCCCATGTGTGACAAGCTAGTGACAGGCCTACAACATGTCTTAGGACGTCTGTCGTAAGGATGTGGTAGGTTTATTTTCCATACATGAATCCTGTTGTAGTCATGGCGTAAGCGTGTCGCATGAGATAATCGTATGCAAAATCTTACCGTCTAATTTGCCCCTTTCAAAGTTGTATAAACTGTGGCTTATAATGGTATTTTACAGGACTGCACATTGGTGATCATTGGTGACCAGTATTGGTTAATACTGTTACCAATAGTGGCTTTTTAACTCTTTTATAACTCAGCTGTATTATATATCGGTAAGAGGCCATAAACATGTACAAGAAGCAAAGACGTTTTTTCATCAAAATAATAAATTTTTACTTGGGAACTTTTGAGATGTCAGTTTTAAATTATTACCACAACTAAGAATTGAATATTGTTTTAGTTATTTTTTAATTTGAGAAACAATGATTGATGCGGTTCAAAATTTCCAAAGACAGCATATTGTATAAATACAATAACTCTGCAAACATAACACGAATCAAGATGCACTATAAATGGAAAAGGGTGCTGCCCAGAAAAGACCAAAGTTCATTCTACTAACTATGGTCTCATCACTGGCAATATAGACGATGGATAAAAACTAATAAAGAATGCAAAATTTGTAGTGTTTACATTTCCTAATATTATCAATCAAACAAAAGAATTGATAATTTTTGCCTGTTTTTGTTTCTACCATGCAACCAAAAACTATAAAAAAATTAAGTTCATTCAAATATTATTTATTTCCACTATCAGAACGCAATATTACGTTGTATCATATGTAATAACATGTTTTCAAATCACATGTTACTCTTTGAAAAAGTTTTAAGATCTATGTTTACAGATTGAAAGTGTAAAAAAATTTGAGCATTCAAGAGATTTCCCTTTAAGGGAGTGTGTCACGGGGATTTCGCAGATTTTTGGTCTAAACTGTTCTGACATAAGTGGTAGGCAACTTTACCCATGAAAAAAAAAACACTATCTTTAAACATTTAACTGAAGATATAACCTTTATTTGGGGATAGAAATCAAACTTTGGCTATAAATATATATTTTTTGAAGGCGCGGAAACTATTTGAAAACGTTGGCTAACGTTTTCAAATTGCAATCCATTTCCATCTGAGCTATCCGCAGCCAAACGCCCTTTTAAACAGATTTAGTGCTCTAAAAGAGCAATTATTAATAAAAATGGACCATTTTTTTAAGTTTCCTAAGACACAAATATAAATTTTGGCTGTTCCAAAATCTGTTAATATCCGTGACATAGTCCCTGTAATGTCCATACAAACACACAAAAATGCAAATCAATTGGTATGGAATGAAAAAAACTTGGTCCCCCTTATGGTGCATCTTATAAGTAGTAGATCTGGTAAAAAAGTTTATCTGTCTATTGGTGCATGAAGGTGCATCAGTTTATATAGCAAGAACAGCTTTGTAGGAGGGGTAGTTTAGGTTTTAGAATTTTAATGTGCATGCAACACAAAACAGCTGATAGTCTGAGTAAACAGAGTCATCTCTCTCTTAATTCTTCCGCCACTAAGAGAGATTGGTGATGTCAGACCCAAAAAATTCGAATCTGATAATGCAGCTGCTATTCAGAGGTCTGTAAAGTTTCTTGGTGTGGCTGTTTCTTACACATCAAAATTTGAAACCAAGGAACGGCTAATAAGACAATGAATAGATCTCTGAAGAACGAGAGCATCAATAATGAGTGGGCAGGGAATTTAACTGCTAGAAAGTTCTTTTGATTCTATTTTATTTTTTTGTATGAAAGTAGCCAGGGGTTATCAGTTATGCTCATAGTAGGTGGGGGAAATCCCTGACCCTCGGTCCTTGGTGACAGCCCTGATCAATATGGAATAGTTCACGTCAAATCTCAGCTATCAGTGAAGAATAGCTACCAGAAAAACCTGTCAGCCGACTGTTGGCCAACTGTCGGCCGACACATTACCGCCAGTCTACCAACAGGTCACCGACAGTTGGCCGACAGATACCTTGGTTACTTTGGCAGCTGTTGTTTACTTACACCTCTCAGGCATCCTCCAGACCTTGCAAGCAAATTAGGTTCTGCTAACCAGGTGACAGCTCTTAAGTGGAACAGAGAGTACAGAGAAAGACTTCTGTTTATTCAGGCTAAAATGGTTTCACGGTTGCATTAACTGAAAGATGTAGGAAAATGCGTAGTATGCAGGGTGGCATATACAAACCTTATTCCAGAATAAGAAAATTCTAAATTAACTCTGATCTATCCAGTCACCCATATTTTTCTTCTATACCTCTTACACTAGTAGAATGAAAATAATATTCTGCAGTTATGATATTACAACTGTTGTGCAATCTGATTGGCCACACTGAGGTGCAATAAATGCATTGATCAGTAAAAGGCCCTATAAATATCCAGTGAAATAACGATTGGCTTCCTCGCCATTGATTATTGGCTGAGAGAAGACGGTCGCGCGCCCGTTAATTAATGTGAGTGGTTTATTTCCTTGCGATCTGAAATTGTAGAATGCATTCTGGAATAAGGTCCAATGCACCTATATATAGTCAATATCAAGAATGCAATTTATTGTACAGAAACAAACTGTTGACAGCAAAAAGGTTATTCTGCTTATTTTCTTGTAATTATTACTTCCGTTTACATGTATTTTACTCTACTGTATATACAATGTAGTATTTGAGGCAGTAATAAAAAAATGTTTTTCACTTGACAAATGTATCAAATAGTTTTAATTGGGTAAAGGGACTTTAAAACCAGTTTTTCTCTTTTATCAGATTCGAAAAGTACATCAATACTGGAAAAGAACCTAATAGCTTAACTTGTAGTAAAGTAGTTTGGGATCGGGGATGGCGCAGTGGCGAGAGTGCTCGCCTCCCACCAATATGGCCCGGGTTCGATTTCAGCCAGGTGCCATATGTGGGTTAAGTTTGTTGTTGGTTCTTGTCCTTGGTTTCACAGGTAAATGGAACAGTAGGCAGGACGCTCTGATTGGCTTATTGTGAATGTGGGTAACAAGACATTTAAAATGATAGCCCAGCGGGTTTGGACTCCCTGTCCAAGCCTGTTACTGGCTCATATTTTCTAGCGGATTTGGACTTAGAGCGCCTCCTCTCCCCTCCCCGGATAAACTCAATAAAGAATGGAAATAAATAATTATTATTTATTGACTGATTTTAAAAAGAATAGCAATAAGATACTCAATCAATTAAAAGCATCGTCATCAATCTTTAGTTTTTCCCATGTAAACCTCTAAAGTAATTTGATTCTTTTCGACTTGGAGTGAGCATTAGGCTGAATCCACGTGGTGGCATTTTGCCACAAAGGTCCCCAATGTACATTTTAAGTTTCAACCTGGCAGTTGTTGGTGTTTATGGAGTAAAAATAATGCTCGATCTACGCGGTGGTAACATTTCACCAATGGCTAAAAATCTTTATTTTTAGTTCCCCATGACGGAAATGATTTGATTTCCTTGAACCTAAAGTGAGCATAGGGCTGAATCCACGTGGTGGTATTTTTCCAAAAAGGCCTCCAATGTACATTTTAAGTTTCAAACGGCCAGTTTTTTGTGCATCTGGAGAGAAAATAACGCTTTATCTACGTGATGGGGTATGAGAAGGGCCAAAAATCTTCATTTTGGAGCGCTCCACGTGGCTTTTTCTTATTCGACTCTTTTAGACCTGGGCCGGGTTGTTCGAAAGACGATTAACCCAGGATTAAAGGATGATCAAGATTTTAATCTCTCTTGTTTTACAGGGTTTTCCATAGCTAATGTTTTGGTAAGTTCGAGATTGGTCCATGTCAAAACTGGGGACAGAAAATATTAACAGAAAACCTCAAAGAAATGTTATAAAATTAAAATCAAATTTCACCGGCGCTAATTTCGGATTAGCTTAATCGCGCTTTGAACAACCGGGCCCTGGAGTGAACAATAGTCTGAATCCACGTGGTGGCGTTTTCCCAAAAGCCCAAACAGTACATTTTAATTTTTCAACTGCCAGTTATCAGATAAGATTTGATCAATGTGGGTTCATTTCATCACAAATGCGAAACATCTTCATTTTAAGCTCGCCAGTAGTACTTTCTTTTAGGATAATTCTGGACCCATTCATTCCCTAAAAAGACCAAAACTGTTTATCTGAAGTCTCTAACTGGAGGTTTTGCTAGAACTGGTGTGAAAAGAAGCTTTAATCTATTTGGTGGGAATTCAAGACAAGCGTTCAAAATTGCCATTTTCAGTAGCTCATTTACCCGTTCTTATACGATTCTTTTGGACGTGAAATGAAAGTTAGAATAACTCCACGTGATGGCCGTTTATGGATAAGACCTACACTGTACATTTCAAGTTTCAAACTGACCGGTTTTGCTGGTTCTGGAGGGTAGATAAGCTTTAATCTATACGTGGTGGTATTTTAACACAAGGGACCAAAATCATCTTTTTCAGTTGTTCGTGTAGCACTTTCTTTAATATTCGATTCTTTTGCACCTGGAGTGAACATTAGGATTAATCCACGTGATGGCGGTTTTCGGAAAAGACCTACACTGTATATTTCGAGTTTCAAACTGGCCGCTTTTGCTCGTTCTGGAGGGAAAATAGGCTTTTATCTCCGTGGTGGTATTACAAGGGCCCAAAATCGTCATTTTTTGTGGCTCATGTAGTACTTTCTTATTTGATTCTTTTGGATTCTGAGTAAACAATGCGCTTAATCCACGTGATGGCATTTTTCCAAAAAGACCCTAACGTTGCATTTCAAATCTCAAACTGGGCGGTTTTGCTGGTTCTGGAGTGAAAATAAGCTTTAATCTACGTGGTGGTGTCTAACTCAAGCGTACATTATCTTCAATTTCAGTGCCTCATATAGCACTTTCTTATTATATTCTTTTGGTCCCTGATTGAACATTGGGTTGAATCCACGCGTTGGTGATTTCCCTAAAAGACCAAAACTGTTTATCTGAAGTCTCTAACTGGAGGTTTTGCTAGAATTGGAGTGAAAAGAAGCTTTAATCTATTTGGTGGGAATTCAAGATAAGCGTTCAAAATTGTCATTTTTAGTAGCTAATTTACCCTTTCTTATACGATTCTTTTGGACGTGGAGTGAACATTAAGATTAATCCACGTGTTTAAGACTAATAGATTTAGAAATAGTTTTATTGTCTCTAATGTACTTAAGTTTGGATTTTAATCACTCTTGTATAGTTCTTTAAATATTTTTACATTTTATCGTTAGTTTTTATAGCTTTATAAATTTGTAAATATGACATAAATCAACCTTTTAGGTTGCGAAGTTGTATTAATAAACTATCTATCTATCTATCTATCTATCTATCGATGGCGGTTTTCCAAAAAGACCTACAAGTTTCAAACTGACCGGTTTTGCTGGTTCTGGAGTGAAAACAAGCTTTAAGGGCCCAAAATCGTCATTTTCAGTGGCTCGTGTAGCACTTTCTTTAATATTCGACTCTTTTGCATCTGGAGTGAAAATTAGGATGAATCTACGTGATGGCGGTTTCCGGAAAAGACCTACACTGTACATTTCAAGTTTCAAACTGGCCGGTTTTAATGGTTCTGGGGGGAAATAAGCTTTAATCTTCGTAGGGTTTCTTAACACAAGGGACCAAAATCGTCATTTTCAGGGGCTCATGTAGCACTTTTTTAATCGATTCTTCTGGACCTGGAATCAAAATAAGGGTGAATCCACGTGATTGCGGTTTTCCAAAAAGACTCAAACTCTACAATTAGTGTCCCAAACTGGCCCGTTTTACTGGATCTGTAGTGAAAATCCACGTGATGGTATTTTAACTCAAGGTCCCATAATCGTCATTTTTTGTGGCTCATTAGCACTTTCTTATTCAATTATTCGAGTGAACATTAGGCTGAATCCACGTGATGCGTGATGCGTGGACTAACTCAAGGGTACATAATCTTTAATTTCAATGCCTCGTGTAGCACTTTCTTATTCGATTCCTTGACCGAACATTGGGCTGAATGCACGTGATGACATTTTTCCAATAAGACGCAAATTGTACATTTCAAATCCCAATCTGGCCGGTTTGGCTGGTTTTGGAGTGAAAATAAGCTGTAATCTACGTGGTTGTATTTTAACACAGCGGTCCAGAATCGCCATTTTCAGTGGCGGATGTAGCAGTGACTTATTCGATTCTTTTGGAGCTGGAGTGAAATTAGGATGAATCCACTTTTTATTATTTTAATATTTTGAACCCTGATTGAACATTGGCTTGAATCCATGTGTTGGTGATTTCCCAAAAGCACCAAAACTGTTTATGTGAAGTTTCTAACTGGAGGTTTTGCTTGATCTGAAGTGAAAATTAGCTTTAATCTTTGTGGTGGTTCCTCAAGACAAGGGCACAAAATCGTCATTTTCAGTGGCTCATTTAGCCTTTGTTATACGATTCTTTTTGCACCGGGAGTGAAAATTAGGAAGAATCCACGTGATGGCGGTTTTCGAAAAAGACCTACGCTGTACATTTCAAGTTTCAAACTTGCGAAATATGCTGGATATGAAATGAAAATAAGCTTTAATCTATGTGGTGGTATTTCAAGACAAGATCCCAAAATCGTCATTTTCAGTGGCTCATTTAGCCTTTCTTATACGTTAAAACCTGCACTGTCCATTGACTGCATTTCAAGTTTCAAACTGGCCGGTCTTTCTGGTTCTGGAGGTGAAATAAGCTTTAATCTACGCAGGCGGTATTTAACACAAGTGACTAAAATCGTCATTTTCAGTGGCTCATGTAGCACTTTCTTACTCGGTTCTTTTGGAGCTGGAGTGAACTTAGGATGAATCCACGTGATGGCAGTTTTCGGAAAAGATCTACACTGTACATTTCAAGTTTCAAACTGGCCGGGTTTGCTGGTTCTAGAGTGAAAATAAGCTTTCATCTACGTGGTGGTATTTTAACACAAGAGCCCAAAAACGTCATTTTCAGTGGCTCGTGGAGCACTTTCTTATTAGATTCTTTTGGACATGGAGTGAAAATTAGGATAGATCCGCGTAATGGCATTTTTCGGGAAAGACGCAAACTGTACATTTCAAGTCTCAAACTGGCTGCTTTTGCTGATTCTGGAGTGAAAATAAGCTTTAATCTACTTGGTGGTATTTCAACACAAGGGCCCAAAATCGTCATTTTCAGTGGCTTATGTGGCACTTTCTTATTCTGTTCTTTTGGACTTGGAGTGAAAATTAGGATAAATCCACGTGTTGGAGTTCTTCTGAAAAGATCCAAACTGTTCATTTCAAGTCTCAAACTGACCGGTTTTGCTGGTTCTGGGGTGAAAATAAGCTTTAATCTATGTGGTGGTATTTAAACACAAGGACGCAAAATCGTCATTTTCAGTGGTTCATGTGGCACTTTCTTATTCGATTCTTTTGGACCTGAAATGAAACTTATGATGAATCCACGTAATGGCGGTGTTTAGAAAAGACCTAAACTGTACATTTCGAGTCTTAAACTGGCCTGTTTTCCTAGTTCTGGTTTGAAAATAAGCTTTAATCTACGTGATGGTATTTTAACACAAGGCCCAAAAATCGTCATTTTCAGTGGCTCATGTAGCACTTTCTTAATCCATTCTTTTGGGCGTGGAGTAAAGATTAGGATGAATTTACGTGATGGTAATTTTCGGAAAAGACCCAAAGTGTATACTTCAAGTCTAAAACTCGCCGCTTTTGCTTGATCTTGTGTTAAAATAAGCTTAAATCTATGTGGTGTATTTAAACACAAGGGCCCAAAATCGTCATTTTCAGTGGCTCAGGTGGCACTTTCTCATTCCATTCCTTTGGAGCTGGAGTGAAAATTAGGATGAATCCACGTGATGGCGGTTTTCGAAAAAGATCTACACGGTACATTTCAAGTTTCAAACTGGCCGGTTTTGCTGGTTCTGGAGTGAAAACAAGCTTTAATCTACTTAGCGTTATTTTAACAGAAGGGCCCAAAATCGTCATTTTCAGTGGCTCGTGTAGCACTTTCTTATTCGGTTCTTTCAGAGCTGGAGTGAAAATTAGGATGAATCCACGTGATGGCAGTTTTCGGAAAAGACCCAAACTGCACATTTCAAATCTCAAACTGGCCGCTTTTCATGGATCTGGCGTGAAAATATGCTTTAATCTACGTGGTGGTATTTTAGCACAAGGGCCCAAAATGGTCATTTTCAGTTGCTCATGTAGCACTTTCTTATTCGATTCTTTTGGAGCTGGAGTGAAAATTAGGATGAATCCAGGTGATGGCGGTTTTCGAAAAAGACCCAAACTGTACATTTCAAGTTTCAAACTGGTCGGTTTTGTTGGATCCGGGGAGAAAAAAAAAAGCGTCCGATATATTTCGAAAATCGGTGAAGCTCAATCATGTAGTTACTTCATGCAATTTTTCCGAACAACGCTTATTTTAACGTTCAGCTTGTAGAGGGTATGCCTGAGGACGCAGGTAAGTTATAACCTATGCTAGATTTAGAAGGTCAGAAAGATGTGACCGAAGAAAATGATCCCTTATTCATTCAAGTGTAGTAAATGAGTAAGGGGCGAGGGTTGTCAGGATGCACGAAGAGAGATATGACTGTGGCGAGACAAGAGTCTGCGTGGAAATACCCCAAACCTCTTCTCATCCAAACACAGGCCGCCCAGACGTTGTATTCGATTTAGGTGATTATAAGACCATGTATGAGAATACTTTGAAAGTTGCTCTAAATAGTACTTGTATTCTCAGACATTGTCTTAAAATCACCTAAATCGAATACAACGTCTGGGCGGCCTGTGATCCAAACCGCCTTTTTGTGTTCGCATTCCCGATATTAGAACGCTCGTCGGACCCTTTGAGGAAAGACTGACTACAGGTAGTTCATTTGTCAGATTTAGTTTTTACTGAACCAAAGGAAAATTCATCCGTAACAGATTTTTAAGGGACTTTTAAGGTCAGATATTGCTGCTTAAACTTCCAAATATTGACTTGGTAGT
>NW_027558130.1:0-13116 GCF_052425735.1 Oculina patagonica
ATGGCCCACGTTCGATATGTTTGGACTCGAGCCAGAAAAACTGGGTCGAGTACATCAAGTCGAGGCTACAGGTATGTCGTGCCGGGCTCTTGCCGGGAAAATTAAAATTGTAAACAAATTGTTTCTTTCGTTGTTTGACTTCTTTTGTGTGGCTTTTCTGTTTCTGTTTCTTTTTATGAGAAATGGTTTTTAGTTGTGCGGTCGCATTTTGTGTCAACAATAGTCTAAAAAGACGAGATTTATCGTTTCACGCGTTTCCAAAAGATGTTTCGAGGGAAAATACTTGGAGAAAATTTTGTCGTCGGAAAGACAAATTTGCGATTAGACGCCATACCACCATCTGTGGAGCTCACTTCGCCAAAGAGGACTTTAAGAAAACACTTGCTGGACGCAAAAAATTAAAAGATACTGCAATCCCTTCAATTTTTAAACCTTCGATACCATCGCCGAGGAAAATGGAGCGCTATTTTCGAGTTGTAAAAAGGCAGCAGGCAAGTTTGCACGACGTAGCATCAGGAGCTGGCAAGAGACGTAGGATTGACACTCAAATTGATGTTGCAACTGTTACTAAAGACGATCTTCTGGTTTCTATCTGCCGTGATCATAGCTACTCATCGTGCAGCAGTGGAGATACATCTACAGTTGAAGTAATGGAAGAAATCACGCCAAACAGATGCGAGAAGGCTTGCCAAACGGATCTCTCCGGCGAAGATTTGGACCAATTGGCAGCCTCGGCGAAAACACTAAAAGATGAAGCAAAATTGAAGCGAACAATGTTCGTAAAAGATGTCACTAAAACGGACAGCAGTGTCACTTTTTATACAGGTTTACCAAGTGTGGCATGTATTACGACCCTCTTCAATCATTTAGAAACACAGGCAGGCAAGCTTAAGTATTGGGACGGCGAAAAAGATGGTGCACCCAAGAATTATCAGAGACAAGAAAAGACAAACAAACCGGGAAGAAAACGCATATTGACCCCATTTGAAGAGTTTGTCCTAACTCTTGTTCGGATCCGCCTGGGACTAATGAGAACACATCTGTCTGACATTTTTGGAGTGAGTGAATCAACTATTACAAAAGTATTTATCACCTGGATAACCTTTCTTTGTCACGAACTCAAGAGTCTGATTATTTGGCCGAGCAAGCAGCAGATCAAAAACAACCTACCAGCTGAATTTAAGAAATTTCCAAATACAAGAGTGGTCATTGACTGCACTGAAGTTTTCATTGAAAAGCCCACCCTCCCTTCAGCACAGAAGACAACCTGGAGTGAATATAAAGAACACAACACTATTAAAACTTTAGTGGGTATTACACCCACTGGAACATTCAGCTTTGTGTCAAACTTCTGGACTGGCAGCACTAGTGACAGGAGGATCACACAGGAAAGTGGTTTTTTAGATAAATTAGAGGAAGGTGACGAGGTTATGGCAGATAAGGGCTTCAACATCTCAGACCTTATCATCAGAAGAAAAGCCACTCTGAACATTCCTCCTTTTGCACAAGGTAATTATAAAAACTTATTCAATCATATTAAACAGATCATGTACGTGGGAAAAGTGCCTTAGCCTAAGTTTTGTTAAGCAAACTTAAATAAAGAGGAAGAACATTATTTCTTGGGTGGAGATTTTTACTGCATGAAGCTCACATGTGATGAGAAAAAGCATCAATTGAGATACCCAGTTTTTTACACTGAGATGCTTATAAGATTATATATTTATTTTTTTAACTTACTTTTTGGCTCAAGTTAGTAATAATGGCATTAAACAAACCTGTCCATCCCCACCAGCCCAATAAGTAATAGCATTCACTATACTGAGTATCAATAATTGATTATTTCTTTCAGGAGGAAAACAACTCTCAAGAAACAAAGTAACAACTACTAGACGAATAGCTAGTGTCCGCATTCATGTAGAGAGGGCAATTGAAAGATTAAAGAACTTTAAGATTTTGCAGGGGATCATGCCCTTGACACTCATGCCACAAGCAGACTCAATCCTTTTAGTTTGTGCATCCTTATGCAATCTTCTTCCTCCTCTTGTTAGACCAAAGTAACATAAAATCAATTGTCTCTATCATGGGCTGAAATAAATCACATAAATGGCATGACTCACACTGAAATTTACCCTTTTCTCTCATATTTATCACTCCATTATGAATTTATAAATGCATTGCCTTGCAAATTACTGTGCGTCAATTTCTTGTTTATATATTAACTTACTCTGTGAGGAACTTCATTAAGAGAGAGAGAGTGCAGCTAGTGTGTGTGTGACATTAAATACAATTTTACCTATATCAACTTTTCAATGTGAATGTTAACTAACCCAGCTTATAAAGTAGGTAAATCAATAACTAAATGCTATTACTTCAACAAGGACAAAATCTTGTCAGACACGCTGCCTTCTACTTACAAGTTAAAAACTTAAGCTTGTAAGTAAACAAGATCACTTTCTCTCTTAATGCAGCTTTCTCAATTCAATGCATGGATCTTCCTAGACTGGAGCATAATCTGGTATAATAGCAGTACTTAATTTAAACATGAGAAGAAACAGCAATGAAATTGATATGCAAAGGATATTGGGCCCAATACAGATTAGCATAGAACATTTGTGCTAGAAATAAAATTGCAATCAAGCGAGTGTGAGAATGAGTACTATACTTTTTCATTGTAAATTATATAATTATATGACACCTCAAGATGTCAAAAATGGAAAGTTATGTTTCATGGTGGCTTACGTGACACCATGAGGTTCTTATTTAATTAATTTAGTAACATTGTCATACTTTGTATCATTTTATTGTAAAGAACATTACAATGTAAAAAAATACTAAACCGTAAAATTCTGGTTATATTAAGCCCCCCTGCTTATAAGCCCCCTCCAGTTATAAGCCCATCATCCTGGAAACAAAAATAATACATCCCATTAGAAGCCCCCCCCCCCCCCCCCCCACCGGATATAAGCCCCCTCTACCAGATGACAGTACTGAATAGGGCTTAAGAAATTGTGCCTTTTTTAACTTAAAAACATATTTCCATCAACACTCCGGTGGCTCGTTTAAAAACATTTTTTTTTTTCATTCCGTAAGCCCTCCAGATATAAGCCCCTCTGCTTATAATTAGCCCACCCAAAACCCCTTACGAAGTTGTATAAGCCCCGAGGGCTTATAACCGGAATTCTACGGTATACCAGATTGTTTTAAGAGTGGCAATATGAATTAATAATTAAGGTAAAACCTTTGGGCTTTTAATTATTAAAATAATGCACTTTTGGGCTTTAAATTATTAAATGCACTTTTAATTATCAATGATCTAAGATTTTTACACCTTGTTTACTAAGTGACAAGATTTGAACAGTTGCATATCTATGAGGAGGCTAATTTCATCAAAATACTGATTTAGTGCTCGACTGGTTTGTTCACAGTAAGCATGTAGGCAGTTAGGATGGCATTAAAAACAGAAATGAATCCTAGTCTTTTAGAGGATTGTTGATTTTTGAATATATCCATTATATTATACTTCAAATTAAAAACAATGACGCAATAATCTGACATCAATTGTAGTCGGTAATTAAAACTTATTAATGACTAATTATAAATATTGTAACTATTAAAGAATGTATTTTTAAATTTTCAGTTATTCAAGGCATTTCTTTACTTATTGCACCAAATAAAATTTCAGGAATCATGTTCCTCAAGTAAAACTTCTCCAGCTTGGATTTTACATCAAGCCAAAACCTGGCATCAAAAGGGACTGAAATTATCAAGATACCTTTATTAGTATAAATAACTAAGTCTGTTACATGAATTTTAGTCACTGCCATCTGGCATTGGACCTGATAATACCAGGTAGTTTCTTTTTTCAAGATCCACTTTGATCTCTCCGAGTCATAAATGATTTTGTCGCCAGCTGCAATGGATGGTTTCAAATTCTTCTTTGAATAGATTGATTTAACTTCAACTAATCGCTTACCACAACATGAACAATAACAAAACCCATCAGGACTAGCACCCAAAAAGGGTTGTTCCTCACTGACAGCCAATCCACATTCCATCATTGTAAAGTCTCCATGCTTTGATGACATTTTCTTTAGGTACAATTCCTTTGCTGAAACCTCCTTCAAATGACCCCATTCAAGTGGTGCAGGCATATTTTCTTGCACTGTGGGATGGTAATTCATAAGGAGCTTTATGGTGGCTTTAGGGTCAGTAGAATCCCTCAAATGGCAAATTTTATAAACATTTGATGCAGTTATTCTGCCAGCCCTGTGCTGCATCCACAGTGAATTGTTAACTTGTCCAATGGTCTTGTCATGCAACATATCTCTCTGCTCTTTCCCAAATTGAATAAAGTGAATAAATTCTTTGCAGGATTCCTCGGTAAGATCTTCTGGTTTCTTTAAGTCCATCTCCTTTTCTTTTACAAACATTTCTCCAAGTTCTATTACTGTGTGGAGAGTTACATTATCATCTACTTGTTCCCAGTGCTGTACATTGATGTCATTTGAAATGTGTTGTGCAACTTGTTCTGAGGAATACTGTACTCCCTCAACTTTTGGAGCCCATGAGATAATTCCTGCAGATGGTACTGATGACCTGAGTGCATCAAATAGGCTTGTTTTCTCATTAACCATGTAGGTGGGACGGGGATCAAATTTAGTAAAGTGTGGTGAAGGGTACTGTTTGGGATCCTTTCCATATTCTTCTTTTGACAACTGTAAGTCTTTCAGCCTTACTGTTGATGCATTTTTACTTGACCTCTTATTCCAAAGGCATTTCCCTGTCGTGCATGTTTCAGCTGAGTTTTGCCGCACTGTTGTCTCAATATCAAAAAGTGCTGCAGCAAGATGTCTGCATCCGCCATCCAAACTGCAAAGTAATTATCGCTAAATGTTAAATTGCTTCATTGAGCATTTTACATTTTGCGTATTTAATATACTACTAATTAACCTCGCCCGTTCGGTCATTACAGGGGAATCTTAGACTGAGGCCTTGATGTATTGACCAAGGGACAGCGAGGTCAATACATCAAGATAGATCAATAATGATTACTGAAAAAGGAAACAAAAATATACACCTATCAATGGTTTGCCCCAGGATGGGGGGGAGGCAACCCACGGGAATTTGACATCGTAAGTTGTCCCAGGGTAGGAATTTTGACATCTAAAATGGTCTGCTGGGTTAGAAATTTAAGAGCAGATATGTGAAATTTGACATTCACTAGGTGCCCAGGGGCTGGGAATTCAACTCAAAAAAAAAAATCAAATTCCCCTGGGGTTGCCCCCCCCCATCCTGGGGCAAACCATTGATAGGTGCATTAAGCGAATTTTGCTGGTCACGTTGATAAATGTTATGTACACATAAAACTTACTCACCCGCCCTGACAATTGCAGTATCCAGAAAATACCTCCCCATCTTCTTTCATTACGATCCAGCCGTTGTAGACTTTTTTGCCATCTTGTGTCTTTGACTTCTCAGTTGGCTTGACACTAAATTTGAAAAGACAATACTTCTTTCCCTTTAATGGATGAAATAACAGGTCTCCAACATGACCATCAGCAAACAGTCGATAGCCACGTAAACTCTTGAAAGCTTCAGTGTCTCTTTATCGTACCCTTTCCTTTCCACTAAATATACAAAGATGTCCGCAAAAGTGCATTCTGGCGCGTCAGCGAAGTTGTGTGTCCATTGTGAGACGTCCCCTGGATTAGGAAGAATACCTTCATCAGGTGTCTTTAGTTTTTCTTGGACAGCAGTCTCAATCTTTTCGTCGGGTTTCACAACCGCTACACCCAGTTGCTTTGCGTTTGAACACAGTTCGACCAATTCGTCTTTTCGCTTGTTCGAAAATTTGATTCCCCTTTGCCTTAAAAAATCGTTTAAATCTTTAACGGTCTTCTTTCTAAACTCATCTACATGTTCCATGATCTTCGATGTAGTAAAAGCTGAAGCAAAGGCTTAAATTCTGAGCGGAAAAACGTAAAACTAGCAATAACCTTGTTTGTTTACATTTTAATTTTCCCGGCAAGAGCCCGGCACGACATACCTGTTAGCCTCGACTTGATGTACTCGACCCAGTTTTTCTGGCTCGAGTCCAAACATATCGAACGTGGGCGAAGCCACTATCCACCAACAAATATTGTATTAATGATATTTTCAGCTTCACTGACGAGATAAAGAACACTCGCATCGAATCTGACCACATCCTTGTCTCCTATGATGTATCTGCACTATTTACAAATGTTCCTCTGAAGGAAACAATTGACATTCTTGTTGACAAAGCTTTTGAAGATGACTGGTTTAATAAGACGCATAGTACGCAACTACTCCAAAAGCATCAACTGACTGAGTTATTAGAAATCGCTACGTCCAATCAGCTGTTTCAATTCAACGGTGAGCTGTATGAGCAAACAGACGGTGTAGCTATGGGCTCGCCACTTGGCCCACTACTAGCCAATGTTTTCATGTGCCATATAGAGAACCAACTGGAACAAAACAACATGATCCCGTCATTCTATCGAAGATACGTTGACGACACTCTGGTCAAAATGCCCAACACAGAGGCGTCTATAGATTTCTTACAAGTACTTAACGGTGCCCATCCTAGTTTGTCTTTTACCATGGAACTTGAACATGAGGGCTCTATTCCATTTGTCGGCACACTAATCACGAGAAACGACAACACACTAAAAACGGAAGTCTACAGAAAACCAACTGACACGGGCCTTCTGCTCCATTTTCAAAGCCACGTTGATAACAGATACAAAAAAGGCCTGGTAAACACAATGGTTGATCGGGCGCACCGTTTATCCTCCACCGAAGAAGCCTTCACGAAAGAGTGCAACAAGTTACGCACCATGTTTTCAAAACTACACTACCCGAACGCATTAGTCGATTCTACAATACGCAAGTTCAGGCAAGAAACTAATACAGAACCGCACGCCGCAACCCCATCAGAGCCATCTGTCTACATTTCATTGCCTTTTAAAGATCAACGATCAGCTAATCGCGTCCGCAAAGAAATTCATTCTCTGGGATCCAAGATCAACATCGATGTCAAACCCGTCTTTACCAGCAGAAAGCTTTCACAGATTTTGTGCGTAAAGGAAAACAAGCCCCCGATTGTAAACACACAATGCGTTGTTTACTTGTTTAAGGGCCTCTTCATATGATCCCGGTTGACCGGGCTGGCCCAGTTACCGAGATATCGGCTCACTCCTATTTTCTTTGTAAAATTTTTGATGTGTTCATATGAGAAGGCGGGCCAGCCCGGTTGCCGATATCTCGGTTTCTGCAAACGAGATATCGGCAACCGGGAAGAAAATTTTTCCATATGAACACTCCAGCCCGGCCGCCGGGACGCAACTTTTTTTGAAAAAATAGCTTCCCTTTCGTAACTGGGCGGTCAAAATGGCATAATTTTGCCTTGTATCTATTTCCACTTTAGAAATATGCGAATTAGCTTTATAAGTAAAGTTACAAGGGTCGATAAAGCTACGATAGTCGCAAAAGATGCAACTTTATGTGTCGCAATTTTGGTTTCCTTTCTTGAATGTTATCCCCATCAACCGGGCTAAAATTTTCCATATGAACAGACGTCAAGATCTGTCCTGGTAACCGAGACAGCCCGTTTACCGGGCTCATGTGAAGAGGCCCTAAATGTGATTTGTGCGATGCAAATATGTCGGGTTTACTTCCCGACACCTACATCAACGCATTAGGGAGCACCGTTATTCTGCGATCGGTAGACACCTTGAGGCACAACATGGCAGCAAAGGAGCAAAGATTAATCACCTTTTCAGAGTGTTAAAGAAATGCAGAAGCAAGTTTGACTGCCTCGTATACGAAATGCTGTTCATCAGGGACATTAATCCTTCCCTGAACACCCAGAGTGACTCTATCCGCGCCAAATTATTTACTTGACACTTCTCTATTTTTAATAAGAACTTTTAGTTTTTCCATTGTTTTTACTTTACGTATTATGCCCACAGGACAGACAACTATTTTTATTGTTTCACGTTATATATATTCTTGTTTTAACTATCACTTCTTTTGACTTGATAATGGCGTAGAGTAGCGCCGAAACGTCGTCTACTTTTTTAAAGTTTTTAAAGTTTTAAAATGAATTTTAACAATATTTTAGCATTTAATTTCATTATAAAATCGTTTTCAAAATCTCTGCTGTTACGAATATTAAAAGAAAACAGGTTTTAGTCTTTTTATATCTTTTTGCTGTCATTTCACATTTTCATTTTTTGTTTAATCTTAGGCCATCAAGGATCTTCACTTGCTTGTTATTGTAGCAGGTTTGCTAGGGGTTGATGTGGTGTTCCTGTCGTGCTGGATTGCTATCGATCCCCTCCAAGCTGAAATACTGACATTTAAAGAAATGGTGAGTGACCTGATAAATTCAATATGAGTTATATGACTTTTGCGTGATCACATTTTGTGATTGTACAACGGAAGATAATCATCTTGGCGTGCGACAAGCTGTGTACGTTGGCGAAGCCACATCTTTTATTTCATTATAATTAAATAAAATCTTTATTTCTATCTCTTTTGAAATTTTGCAAGAGTTCCCTGCGAGTTTCGGGAGCCAAAAAGAAAGTTCGGAAAACGTAGAAACGAAGGACGATTAACTAAGAGGGGGTTATAGGGAAAGACACCTTCTTGAACAGTAAATCTCAGAATTAAGGAGATAAAATTTACGGTACTTACAGAATGAATGACGCTCTGTATATATGATGATGTGTGTTTATTTGTTTACAGAGCCGAAAGGAACAAGACACAATCATACTCCCAGCATTGTACCAGTGCACTTGTCAATACAAGACTTATTTCCTTGGGGGCATATTCGCGTACAAAGGGATCCTTCTGTTATTTGGTCTCTTCTTGGCTTGGGAGACGCGCAATGTCACCATTCCTGCTCTGAACGACTCCAGGTACATCGGGATGTCGGTTTATAACGTGGTCGTGTTGTCCATCATTGGTGCTATTGTGGCTATTGCTCTGGATGGATCCATGTACTACGAAGCTCCTTATGCTATTTCATCTCTTTGTCTGATCGTGTGCACCACTGCTACGCTGTTACTGGTGTTTGTGCCGAAGGTATGTATCTAGACCCCAGGGAGTGTACTTAGTGACAGGGAGGTGTGAAACATGGGACATTTGCTCAGACGAAGGTTAAATGTTCGAAACGTCAGCTTACCAGGTTCACTAAGCCGCTTCATTTAGCTCATCGATTTCAAACTGATAAACACTAGGTTTTTCCCATCCAGGGAATCTCTCTATCCACCGACAAATTGTTGTGCGACTAAATTTTTGGGTCTGATAGCAGCTCTTGCACGTTCTCACATGAATGCCTCGCTACTCTTCGAGAGGACAACAGAACAAACAGGAACAATGCCCCAAACCTAAAAAATAGCAACTCCTGGCGTAGATGACCAGTAGAATTTCAATACTAAATTTATAGAACTACGGCTACAACCGAATTCACAGCAATCTGTAAAAGACATGATTCACTAGTATTGAGAAGAGAGTATTGACAAAGCCAGAATTTTTCTTTCAGATTTACCAGTTTCTTATGAAGGACGAAACACTAACTACCCAAGCCTCGAGTATGCATGTCGGCCAGACAAGAACACGAGCACACAGTCATAGCCTGACCTGCGGTAGCCCTGTTCTAAAGGAGAAACACACTTCATTCACCTGCAAAGCCACACAAACAGACTGCGATGTTCCTGGAAGTGCAGGTAAGAGGAAGTATTCTAATTTTGTCTTGCACTGATATTTTTTTTATGCGATACCACAATTTTCTTGCGTTCGTTGGGTCATTCATTTCTTTGGCTCTTATTCTGAACCGAGGGACCAGAAGCGTGGATACCTTTCTTTTATCTTTCGACTTCGGGCGATAAAAACTTGGTGAAATTTTATTGTACAAATAAAAAAGGAGACTTGTCAAACTTACCTAATCACAACGTCAAGTCTCTAGTAATAAATAAGAAAGTTCATGAAATGTATAAGACAATATTTTTAGTATTTTACTACTGCTGCTACTTTTAGGCCCCAGTACCCTCCTCATTCCACTAATAGAAAGCCAAGCTAAATACGACGGACAAGACTTAAATAATATTGTAAGTAACTCATACGCACATCAACTTCGTTCGTACTCGCTCATTGGCTGGTCTTCCGGGCGATAAGGACAAAATCGTCTTAATATGGTTTTCTGGAAAGTCACTAGTACCTGTCACCACCCAAATACATCTCTTGCTTTTTTGTCTTCTTTGTTCATTCCTTCATTCTTTACTTAATGTTGTCCGTCGAGTTTCTTTCTCTTTTCTATCTTTCCTACATTGATGTTTTTCACAGGCACTCCTCCTTGATGGATCACATTTACCTCTCTTGTCTACCCTCCAGCTCATCGAAAAGGAAACAATCTGGCCGCAGCAGCCGATTTCACTACAAGTTGTCCTTGACTCACTATTGCACGTCCTAATTTTCCCCATCTCAAGCTAAGAATTGTCTTCTTCTGCATGGACCACCTAGTTTGACTAGGATCTGATCTATTTCCTTACCCTGACCTTTTTCTCAAAGGTCCTAGTGCACCTCAGTGCACATTGCCAGTTTTTTGGTTATGGCAGCTTCAGTCGCTATTTCGTATAGCTTATGGCTTCGCTCACCACTGTTTCTAATAAGTAAATATCTGACACTCAACGACTATGTTAGTCACGATATTTAGCCTGGTCTACTTAAAGTTCGTAGGACCGGTTCGGAAATGGTGGAAATATAGAAAGTAGGTAGTAAAACCCGTGTGGTGTGTAACGCATCCATATAAATGTTTATTTTGATGATGGCAATCTTGTCGAATGTGACGTAATAACCTACTGTCCTTCAGTCATAAAGTTTACAATGTGCAATCTTGAATCCACTATCACAATGGAAAATGGAAGATAGTTAAGGATGATAAAATTGCGAAATATATCATATACAGTCAAAACGTACGGATATGTGTGCAGTTATACTAACTCACAAAAGAGCCTTAACAAATTCTGTCTTGCACATGAACGAGCTTGTTTTACTCTGATGATGACTTATGTTTGGTCATTTCTGGCCTTTTAAATAGTGAAAGGATGACCAAATAGAAATTTTATAAGCCTAGAAAGCCTTACAAACGCAGAAAGAAAGATGTAAATAAATTACAGATGGCTTTCGACACACGTCTCTGAAATGAAAGAAAAATTGCATGCCCCGAGCAGGATTCGAACCCGCGTCTCCCTGTTACTAGTCAGTCTTTCTTTCTGCGTTTGTAAGGCTTTCTAGGCTTATAAAATTTCTATCTGTCACGTAACCCAATTTAATTTGGGAATTTAGCCATGAAACACACAAATGTCTCGAAAGAAAAATGCCCTGTGGATTGACCGCGCTCTATCCCATACACATCAATAAGTTGCCACGTATCCAGCGTGGTTGACCCGATAGTGTAGTGGATATCACGCCTGACTAGTAACAGGGAGACGCGGGTTCGAATCCTGCTCGGGGCATGCAATTTTTCTTTCATTTCAGAGACGTGTGTCGAAAGCCATCTGTAATTTATTTACATCTTTCTTTCTGCGATGACCAAATGTTAAAGTATTAACAAAGAAACCAAAACCATCGCTACCTCTCCCGCTAGTATTCTTTCATTGCCTCCTATCTAACCATTCAATTTTACTTTTCAAGTAAACGGAGTGATGTTCAAGTACAGGGGCTCTTCCTCAGACGACATTCCTTACGAGATACGCATGGACGACATCCAGCTGAACGAAACAATGGTAGTGGCGTTTAGTCCGCAGACCTGTGAGGCTGTCATCAAAAATTGCTACTCGGGAGCTCCAAGCAGCACTTAAAAGATAGAATAACTCTAGAGCTAGCTGCAACCTTATGTGTTATATCAGTCAAGTCCCCCCAGCCCCTTGCTCCACATGTCTTAGAGACTCGCCCGGCAGTCAAGTCAAAAAGTGAAATAAAGAAGTAATATAACTCTACTTGTATTATTCACAAAAAAGTATAATGACATTCAGGGAATGGATACCGTTTTTGGAAAAATGAACTCTAGTAGAATAGGAAGGGTCGAAGGATTAATAAATACCTGAAGTTGTTAGCTTTATTCCTTGTTAGCCAAGTAAGAATCTTAATTCGTCGCAATTGGCCTGTTATCCAAGAAGTGCTCAGGCACAGCAAACAAGTTCAAGATTCATTAATATATGTCCAGAATTGCAAAATAAGAATGTTACAGAAATGATTGATGACATCATACTAAACGATTCATCTTGTGGTGAGTTCTAATAAACCATACGCCTCTCATTGCTCTGATTTTAAAATTTCATTGCGTAGTTTTTAGCCAACGAAACATACTTATGACGTTATTCAGGTCAAATCTTGAGTAATGTAGATAATGCCCTTTTTTGAACTCTGATACACGGGATTCTACCAGAAGCCGTACTCAATCCCTCAACCGTGAACATTAGAAAACAAACGAAGTGTCAATTTTGTTATGTCGCTTTTAAATTTGCCAGAAAAGACCTACTACCGTCATACATTCAATTTAGTTTAAATGGCGTGTCGAATTTTTCCCGAGTATCAGGACTAGACTGATTTCTAGAACGTCTGGTTACCATGTGATCGTTAGCTAACGGTCACAGACATATGTCAGTTCAATCTACTCACCAAAAAGAATCACTCAGTGGAATTTGATGCTTGTATAATACATAAATGCAGCCCGGTTACGATATATACGATATGTTTTTAAGTAGTAGATAAAATATGAGCGGGAGATCTGTATGGGCGTTTACAATGGCGAGCCGATAGGCAAGCCATTGTAAACGCCCATACAGATCGAACGCGAATATTTTATTCTACTTGTGAAATGAAAACTATAAATTGAATGCAAAGTATTGTTATGCGAATCAGTACAGATCTGTATCAAAAGTTAATGAATACTAATTAGCTGAGCAGGAGTTTGTATCAAAAGTTAATTATATTGTTTGATTTGTATAGGGGTTTACAGTTGTGTACATGTGATCTGAATATGGCACTGGGATTGGTTTGCACCCGCATGAATATTTAATGAATTTTACA
>NW_027558131.1:0-13096 GCF_052425735.1 Oculina patagonica
AGAACAACAACGTTTTTCCTCTCATTTTCTTTCTAAACATCGATGCGTGGTTCGTGTATTGATAGGCGGATGCGCGCGCGACCCAGGGGCATTCAGTGAGCGAATTTTCCTGTTGTCCAGCTCATCTCTGCCTGCCTCCAGAAAGTAGAAACCGATATGAGAACAAGGCTTTAAAAGGGTCTGGTTGGTAGGTAGGTAAAGTCTGCGTTCGAGCCTAGTGGCGCATCAGGCTAGAGCTTATCCCGGTTTCAGTAGCATGAAGCCACTAGGGGTATTTCTACTTTCTAAGGGAAGGGGTTAAAAATCTCTCTTTTCCGCGCTTCTTGGCCTTTTTCTTTTATATGTCTCGATCTAAGGACCTATTCACAGGTTATTTGTATGAAGCCTAACGATTGACTAAACTATTTACACTAAAACGATGTCATTACCACCGTTAGCACCAAGAAATTTTTCATTCCAAATTTCATCTTGATTAGGATCAAATTCTTCAACGCCTGGATCATAACCGGAGGCCCTGTATGCAGAAAAAACGAAAACAATTAATTAGTGCTAAACACGTAAACAACTACGATGGTGAAGGAAGGGAATAGAGATTTACTTTCAAGCGTGAATGAAATGGCAAAACTGCTAATTAACACAAGAAACTGACCAAAAAATGGAAAGTAAATTTAATAAGCCACTTTAGAGTTACCGTTTGCCTCTGTTTCAAAACGAGTCTACGTGCGAAATGAGTTTCACCTGCAGGTCCATTTTCATGCAAATCAAACTCATTTTCATTTGAATGGTTTCGCACGTAGACTCGTTTTGAAAAAGAGGCAAAGGGTAAAAAACTCGGAAATGGCCTATTACCCTGCAAGCAGAGTAGGCCTTTCTCGATTATGCTAGTAAAACTGGCATTTAATGCTACTAGAAATTCTCGAATAAAGCCAAAAAAAATCCTAAAATAATGCCTGATTTCTTTAAAAAATGCCACTTGAATTTTAAAGAATGCTTTGTTTTATTTCAAACAAAACATACAAACTCTTACATTATATGCTCATATCAACAACAGGTGATACTGTAGTGGACTGTAGTGATCGATCCCTTGCTATAGATGATGGAACTGGTCTCTCTTGCAAGTTCGTGGCCGACGCCATCTTCGCTGATCTTGGCCGAGCAAGAGAAAGAGTTACCCGCTGACCATCCATACCTTTTTTTCCGTTGGTGTACACACACAAGTAACACAACGCACAAACAGTCGACTCGAAACAGACAGAAAACAATCAAATTAAGTAATCAAAATTGTGAAACTTTAGGATTATTCATCCTTCTGAGTTCTGAGTGCTGAAATCTGGATCATAGTCATGAAAAATGACAGAAAATGCTAGCAATTCTTTTTCAAGAAAATACTAAAAAATGATCGCTTTCCCAAAAAATGCCGAAAAAAATGCTAGCATTATCGAGAAAGGCCTAAAGCAGAGTCGCTTCTATCTTTCAATCCTCTTTCCTGACTTATCTAGGAAAGATCGAAGCGACTCTCCTAGCAGGGTTAAAATTTAATCGACAAAAACCAAATTGTGTCCATTGCAATCCGTTTCACGCAATCTTTCGTACTTCTACAGTCGTATAGTGTATGTAACCATCACCTAAAGGTGTTTTTCGATTTTAAAACAAATTTGTATGCTACAAAATTGTTGAAACAGCGCGAAATTGTCCCTTTTAACTTCATTGGGACAGTTAGTGTTCTTTATATTATTGTGAGAGGTTTTTCCGAGTATTTTCAATGAAAGCTTCTTATTTCGCTTAATGCGCATGCTCACCAAGAAGGAACGCTGCCAAAAATTGCATAGCACTGCTGGGTTTCCAAAAACGTCTGCAGGACTGTGATTCGTTTCCAGGCTCCCGGTACTGAGATGACCAAGCCATCAACTGGGGCCGAGTCCTGATCAGAACAAGCAACTGAAGAGATTTGCGAGATTTCCACAACAAGTCCATCATTTTCTGTTGTAAATGCTACAGCAACATTGCTTGTCTTGTTTATCACTAGTTCGCTCTCGTTAACTCTTCGCCAAGCTGAAAGAGAGTCGAGAAAGAAATTGATTAATTTACTCCAGGGGCCTTTTAAGCAAATGAAAGATCATTGCAGCAATTTACTCAACTTAAGCAGTTGAGAAAAGCAAGCCTAAGAAAAGAAAGAAAAGCAGTTGAGAAAAGCAAGCCCGTTCAAGCCTGAATTTTTTCAGGCTTGTTTTTTTCAACTGCTTAAGTTGAGTACATTACTACGATGATCTTTCATTTGCTTAAAATGTCTATCCGCAGTACAAATATATGAATTTCATACATTCATTACATTACTCCAGGGGCGTTTACCGATTTGTCATGAAGAAAACGAAATTTTTGGGTACCACTTTTTGAAAAGTGTCTGTTAAAGATCGAAATACTCAGACGAATTTTTTTTTCTTTTTTCGCCCCATGCATCGCGCTGGAATTTGGCAGTAACATCAGGAACGTTCCATACCAACCGGTTTTTCGTGCAAATGATCAACGACTCGAACTAGCTTAAAGGGACACTGTCACCAGTTTCACTTCAAAAACTCAAGAGCCTAAAGACATATGGAAACTACGAATTGTGGTCCAATTTTGTTAAAAATCACCATGCTAGTGTACTGAAGCGATAAACAAGTGATATTTTTGTGTTGCCATCAGGAACTTTAGATCTCAACTTGAAAAAGTCAAGCTGATTTTTTCAAGTTTTGTCCTTGTGGCCTGGAAAAACACCTAAAAATAATTATGGCTCTCTTTTTCCTTCAACTACAATTTACTTTATATCTGCATCTTGATGTACTAGGTGCATTTCATGTACGAGAAGACCAATTCGCCAATTTTAGTACTTTTTACCCTTTAACCGCTTTAAGAGAAATTTAGCAGTACTACTGGGACCGCACCGTTTCGATCGGTTTTTTAGTGCAAATGGTAAACGCCCCAGATTATTATTATTTTTTTGAAAGATTGTCCATGGAGATTTGCTCTTCCGAACAAGTACTTATTTCGGTCAGACTGATATCAGCTCTGAAAATTGAGTACCTTATTATAGGAAATTAACGCTTCATGAAATTAACGCAAATTTCAAAAATTCGCGTTAATTTAAGTCGCGTTAATTTTTGTAAACGTTAATTTCCGCGCCGTTAATTAAGTGGAGCGTTAATTTCCATGACCTTAATTTCCATTATTTTTGGCCCCAATTTCTCGATACAGTCCAGACGTCTTGACTCTTAGAAAAAGGCATAATTTCACCACTCAGGCTGGAATTCTGCCGGATCACTAAAACTGTGAAGAACGGTCGAGGCGGTCAGATTCCTTTGTGTTAAAATAAACTTGTTCCTGTTGTTTCAACAAGTTCTTTCTTCCTTTGTGTTCGTCGCGTTAATTTCCTTCATTTTGAAATGTTTCCCTCTATTTCGCGTTAATTTCCTTTATTGGGGAGTAGTTTTTCCTTCAATTCGCGTTAATTTAAGTCGCGTTAATTTCAAATACCTTAATTAACGCAAGCGTTTATTTCCTATAATAAGGTGAGCCCACGGTTTTTACCGGCACGAGGGTTGCTAAGTAACACTACCTTTTGTAGTACTCGTGTCATTTCTGATTGGACAAAATAACAAATGAAAAGTCCTCCTGTAGGTCGATGGGGGTTTAATAAAAAAAAATACAACAAACTAAAAAGAACAGGGATAACATCTGCTGAAGTCTACCAGTATACGAAATGGAGCACACTAAACTACTTATACAAACTCCGGCTAATTAGAGGATACCTAAACTTCGAGCCAGGATCCGAGCCAGGATCCGAGCCAGGATTCGAGCCAGGATCCGAGCCAGGATTCGAGCCAGGATCCGAGCCAGGATTCGAGCCAGGATTCGAGCTAGGATCCGAGCTAGGATCTGAGCAAGGATAATTAAGAATGGCACTAACTATTAAGCGCTCCGGTTAGCCTGAATGGCACTCCGGTTAGCCTAAATAGCGTTCGGTAAGCCTAACTAGCACTCTGGTTAGCCTAAATAGCGTTCGGTTAGCCTAACTAGCACTCTGGTTAGCCTAAATAGCACTACGGTTAGCCTACTTTAGCTTGGGTTGCTTGCGGTTAGCTTTTATAATAGGGTTAGGATTTCTATCTGAAAAAAAGGGTGGATCCTAGCTCTGATTCTAGCTCAGATCCTGGCTCGAATCCTGGCTCGGATCCTGGCTCGAATCCTGGCTCGGATCCTGGCTCGAATCCTGGCTCGAATCCTGGCTCGAATCCTGGCTCGGATCCTGGCTCGAATCCTGGCTTTATCATTAGTTTATCTCGGCTAATTAAACTATTTTACAGGGTGATTAACGGTGAAGCACCTGCCATGACCTGCTGCGTTGTCTCACTTAGCGAACAAAGCCTGTGTGACTTACAGCCTAAGAAGAAGCAATAAGGTCACGGTCCCTAGATTTAACTCGTACTTTGTTAAAAATCAAGTAGCCATAGAGGTGCCATTTTATGGAACGCTGTTTCTTCATATATTACGGGCTCCCTGAATGTCCGATTTTTATCGTCAAGTGAAGAAGGATTATTATGTCAAGGAGCTTAATTTTAATGCCCAGTCAGTTCAGTTGCACCCCAGACATTACCACGATTTTAAATGCTACTTATTGTTATATAATTGTCCAATGTGATATATCAGTATATAGCTGTAATATCAGTAATATATTACTTTTAAGCAAATGAAAGATCATCGCAGTAATGTACTCAACTTAAGCAGTTGAGGAAAGCAAGCCTGAAAAAAATTCGGGCTTGAACGGGAATCGAACCCATGACCTCTGCGATATCAGCACACGACCCCATGAGCATTGTGCTTAAAATCTGATCGTGTTTAAATAAAGGATGATGAAGATGATGATATCATAAGTGAAAATTTCAAAAGTGTTAGTTATAATTACAGAGGTACCCGAAAGTTCAACTTACTTTTTCCAGCAGATGTGATACTGACATAGCGAACGTTTCCAACGCGGTCCCCAGGGTCAGCAAATGACGGCCATTTAACTAAGGGTTCCTGATTAGACATACCATTTTGGTACCACTCATTCATATTCCATTCATTTACAATGCTATTCCAGATATTCAAGGCTGAAATTTTTCCTTTAAAAGGATAAGTATTGACTATGTTTCCACTGACGTTCTGATCCTGTCCGATGACAACTTTTGTCATCTGGACATTGGCGAATTTAAAATTATTGCTTGAAGCCGAGGAGCCAAAATCTGCATTTACGATTGCCTCCATGTAAGGTTGTTGATTCATACGTGTGAAAAGCACACAAAGAAAGATCCAGCTATCTTTAGGGGACGTGGAGGAAAAATGACTTGGGTGGTTGTTCCTTTGGTAAGAAAAACAACACTTGTTAGTTTTATCTTTTGGGTGATGGTGATAAGTTGTGGTGCTGTTGCTGTTGTTGGGGGTGGTGATTAGTTGTGGTGGTGGTGGTGCTGTTGTTGTTGTTGGTGGTGGTGGTGGTGGGAGTGGTGTTGTTAGTGGTGGTGGGGGTGGAGGTGGTGTTGGTGGTGGTGGTGGTGGGAGTGGGAGTGGTGGTGGGGTTGTGGTAGTGGTGGTGGGAGTGGGAGAGGTGGTGGTGTTGTTGTTGTTGATGGTGTTGTTGTTGTTGGTTTTGAGGGGTAGTGGTGTTGTTGTTGGTGGTGGTGGGGTGGGGTGGTGGTAGTGGTGGTGGGGTGGGAGTGGTGGTGGGGTGAAAGTGGTGGTGGTGGTGTTGCTGTTGTTGGTTTTGGGGGTGCTGGTAGTGGTGTTGTTGTTGGTGGTGGTGGGAGTGGGAGTGGGAGTGGTGGTGGGGTGGAGGTGGTGGTAGTGTTTCTGTTGTTGGTTTTGGGAGTGGTGGTGGTGGTGGGAGCGGTAGTGGTGCTGTTGTTGGTGGGGTTGGTAGCAGTGGTGGTAGTGGTAGTAATGGTAGTGGTAGTTGTAGTGGTAGTGGTAGTGGTAGTGGTGATGATGATGATAATGATGATGATGATGATGATGATGATGATGATGATGATGGTGATGATGATGATGATGATGATGATGATGATGATGATGACGACGAGAGAGCGCTTACAAATTAAAACATTTAAAGGTATGTCTCCTCGTAGCATTCCTTACACACTGTAACACCTTACCGATCAGCCCCAAATGAAAAGTAGAATCCACCCTGTCCGTCGATTTGCTCTGTAACAACTTTTTTGGTACCACTATCATCCGTCATCATACTGAAAACGGTCATTGTCTGGTTCTCTGCTATACCAGGCGTATAAATCCAAGCACATGCGGTCATTTTGTCTAACCATTTGTCAGTCATAGAATATGTCACGTAATTAGTGGTCTCTGTCCCTCTGAAGATAAGCTCAAAGTCATCTAGGGAAAGAGAACAACAGTTAATTACAGTGAACTTAGTCGTCTTTCTCCAAGACACTGGCTCTCTACTTCAGCAGGGAACGTGACATTGCGTTACGGAGAGAAACATGAAACGTGAAACTGCAAGGCTGAACGAACCGCGTAGAAAACTTAATGCGGCAGAGACATGATAGAGACCAATCCGAAAGTCAAAAATGCATAACTGTAGACAGCTGTTTCGGACTCTTTAGTCCTCGTCAGTACAGTATAAAGCCACAGAGAACAGAATGTGCAGCCAACGCGAGTCAACTGTTACAATCTTTGTGCGCCCTCTGCTCGTGGCAATGACACCAGATAAGGTCTCAAATTTGAAATGTCAGTCTAGGTCACAGCGCGTGACTGCAAACAATGAACAAAGAACATTTGAAAATATCAGGTCTCTGTCGCATCAAGATAAGGATAGCAAAACTATCCGTAAACGAACATGGCGGAGAGAAGACCAGGACTGGAAAGTACTCGTAAGCTGCACGGTTATCTACTGCCCTGGTGGGGCCCGGGGGCACTCAAAAAAGTTTTATACGGGGAGGCTCCGCCCCAAGCTCTTACCCCTTACCCTTTTATATACCATTTTGACAGAAATTGTACCCCTTTCGTATACCTTTTACTTAAAAAAGGTACCCCTTTAATATACCTAAGAGACGTGACATAGCCTTAGAACAGGACGTTTTCTTGTCACTTTTGTGTAGCGCTTAATAAATTAAAATAATACAGCCAAAAAGTGCGTCTGTTCGAAATATTTTAATTACAGGCCTTTTAAAAAACCTAAATGACGGATTTTCATACCCTTTCATATACCTAAACTTGTGAAATCGCTACCCTTTTATATACCTGAAGCCTGAAAAAGGTACCCCTTTCGGGCGGAGCCTCCCCGTATAGGCCATTATATAGAGTACCCTCCCCCAGGTGGTGGGGTTGGGTGGGACACTCCTTGGAGGTTTCATTGCAGGGTTACTCGGCCAGTTCTCCTAATCCTGCGCCTTTTTCAATCCAAATATGTCATTTTCTCTTTTCGGGAATTTTGTGAAATGCACATCATGCACTCCTCTGAAATTCGACCATTTTCAGACGTGGCGTATCTGAAAGTGGAAAATTGCGCTTTTGAATCGTTTTGGTTACCACTCTTCTCACTTTCGTTTGAAGTAAAATGTACCGATGAAAAGAGATAAATACGTTTATGCAAATAGCCTTAAAAACATACCCAATTTCAGACCAGAATGACCATTTGAAGACCAAAGCAGCTCAAAAGCATCCCCTTTTGGGTACATATACGTACATTGCTTATAAAGGTAAGGTTAAAGGGACTATGTCATGAGGATTTCGAAGATTTTTGGTCTAAACTGTTCTGAAATTAGTAGTAGACAACTTAACCATGAATAAACATTATCTTTGAACATTAAATGGAATATATAACCTTAAACTGCGGGTAGAAATAAGGCTACGGCTATAAATATCGATATTTCGAAGACGCGCGGAAACAATTTGAAAACGTTTGCCTAACGTTTTCAAATTGCAATCCGTTTACATCTGCGTCATCCACAGCCAAAGATGCTCGTTGACAGTTTCAGTGCTCTGATATAGCAATTTTTAATAAAATTGGACTATTATTTTTAGGTTTTTCTAAGACACAAATATAAATTTTGGCGGTTCAAAAATCAGTTAAATTCCGTGACATAGTCCCTTTAAGTCTCTGTTTGAGCCAAGTGGCCCATAAGGCCTGAGCTTATCCCGGTTTCCGTAGCATGAAGCGTCTAGGAGTATTTCTATTCCCCCCTGGATAGGATGCTGTCATCGCAGGGTTACCCCCAGCAGTAAATTCGCCGGTACCCATTTATACTACTGGGGTAGAGAGAGGCACTGTGAGTGTCTTGCCCAATATATAACACAACGCAGTGCCCCAGTCACCGCTCGATCCGGAATCCAGCGCACTAAGCATTAGGCGACCGCGCCTCCTTTAGGGAAGTAATCCTTACCCGGGATGTGTTGCTGGATGGTGTCATTAGTTTGGTTTTATTTATTTTTTGGTTCAACTTAAATTTAATGTTTTTGTGCGTAGGTAGACCTTCTCTAACGTACAACAGAACGCAGTGCATTCTTTACCCCCTCCCCCTCCTCCTCACCACTTCCTCCGACGCTGGACGCTGGGTTCCTGTTATTTGTCGAGTACTCAACCCACATATGGCACCGGGTCTGAGAATTGATCCCGGGCCACATTAGTGGGGGTCGAGCGCTCTCACCACTGCGCTATTCCTGCTCCCCAAAGTAAATTATGTAAATAAGGATGGTACTCACTGAAGGGCTGATCGCATTGACTGCCTGTGAATGCATTAGCACAGCTGCATTGGAAGCCATTGCCGTCTTCACTACAAGTCCCACCGTTTTTGCAAGGGTTGGAGTCACATGCCCCCGACGGCGCTGGTGCTAGTAAATAAAAGAGACCCTGATCAGCAGGAACTCACTGAGGCTCCCCAGGGGTTTCAGGGAACAGGAATTATGGAGTATTAACGTTTTTGGGAACGTGGGAACAAAAGGCAAATAAATAAAACTGCGAACACAGGAACAGAAGCATGTTATAGGGAACAGGGAACATCAAAATCGAGGAAATACCCGCTTTAGGAAACACGAGAACACCAAGAAATTTTCTTGGGGAACAAGGGAACGTGGGACGTTATTTCTTTTTAACTTTCGGTGGACAAAGTCAATCAAAATTGGTATACATGCGGGGGAACAAGTGCCAGTTGATGGCGACATCACTTCTTTGAGAAGTGACTGAGCCTGCGGTTTTCGTGCCAGAAGTTACTAAGCAGCATGACATATTTATACGCGCGAATGTTTTCGGAGTACTCGTGAGCGCTCGCGCTAGTTTTTGATTGGATGGAATGATTCGGAAATTCTTTGGGTGCTTCAAAGAAGATTTACCAAACTTACTGGCACTCATTCCCCCGATTGTAAAAGGGGGGGAAGGTAGGGACTGAATAATAAGATCAAAGCTGCTGGAAGGTGGACGTGCAGAGTGATACGTCAAGAGGACTAATCACACCGGAAGTAACTGTGACGATTGCGTCAGTCCCAGTTCCCACTTTCACATGCTGAAAATGACGTCAAGCAACTTGCAGATACAACAAGAAGAGCCGCCGCTCGATAGGCCAGAACCCGCTCAAATTGCGATCCTGAGGCACCAGGGGGGCATATATCTGACTTGAAAAAGTCCCATTTCATGATCGAATTAAAAAGCATATTTTAAGAAAAAGTAGCATGATTTTTAAAAACGAGCATAATTTTGAGAATAATTTGGAAAAAACCGGGCACTGCTAGTAGCATAATATGCTAGTTTTACTAGCACCATCGATAAGTGCCTACCTGCTGTTTGCGCCGGTGCTGTTTGTGGTGCTGCTGGAGTTGTTGGTGGTGCTGCTGGTGTTGTTGTTGGTGGCGCTGTTGTTGGCGAGGCGTCTGCTGCTGCTATCACGATTGGAGGTATAACGGGCTAAAAGAAAGGTGGAGTAGTGATAAAAATGTTAAAACGCTTACATTTCTATAAGCGGAAGTTACGCTAAATAACAGCTTCTTAGCGTTGGTAGACACAAGCTATGTAAGGAGACTACTGATATTTCAGGATATTAGGCTTAATCTTAACCTCGAAACATTAATTTTTGTATTGATAGGAGGGTCCTGAAAGGATGGGGGTATAAAATCCCATTTCCCAGACCATATTTTGCCCGAATCCCATTTCCCAACCCCATTTTCAAAACCCCATTCCCAGTTCTACTGTTTATTTATTTGTGATTCCCAATCCCAGTGTTTCAAATCCCATTTTCCCAGTGAAAATTTGCTTAAATCTCAGTTCCCATTTTACTTCTTTTGTTTTGTTCTTTTCATTTTTACTTCTTTTGTTTCTGCATTTGTTTTAGTCAACTGGAAACCTTAATCCAATATTTATAGTAGGAGTAAAGAGATCGTTGAACAGTGATTTCTTCTCGTATCATCAGTAAATTTAAAGTTTTTTCCAGTAAAAAAGATTGATTGCAAATTAAAGCCGTTAAAAAGCTCATTAGTCTGCGACTCTCACGCTTGCGTGTAATACGCGATTTTGTGCTTCGCGCTAAACCCAGGAGAGTAAGCAGCTCACAGGCTAGAAGTTGAAGAAAAAATCACTGTTTAACAGCTTGTGCCAGAAAAGTGACTGTCGTTTGCCTTTGAATGATTGTAATCAAAAAAGAAAAATATGCCTAGCCAAGCCTAGCTTAACCTAGCCAAGCATAGGCTGTTAGGCGGGGCCATGACGCAAAACGGCGGTGGGGAGTAGCCGAGATATTTAATACGTCACCTTCGCCCCCAAGGCCTTCACAACTGGTTAACTGCCATATTGGATGTGTACATCGAGAAGGAAAGTGTCCGCAACGTTTCCAGTAAACAACAAAATAATTTTTTCATTCGTATTTCGCACTCACCATATCAATGTTTGTGGTTCCATACTCAGGTTCTTCACTTCGCTGAGTGTGATAATCAATGTCATAATGCACAAAGTTGTTGTTGGTCTCCACGGCCGCCTCGCCTGCTTCTCTCCGGTTCTTTTTATTTAAGTAGCAATTATTTCCTGCGCCCTGTTTTTTGTAATTAATCGACTTGCAGCCACTTGTCTCAGCACATCGCTTTACGCAAGCGAAAACGGAACCTTCTGATACGATGTCACGGTCGGTCTCAAGAAACGTATCTACAGGAAAGAAACGAAAATATGGTGAATCTTAAAGGGACAATTTTTCTTTATTTTTGGCTTAAAGTTACATAAAATTGTAGTTTTTGGACTGCAATCCCCTAAAATTTATACTAAAAGAATTAGTCTACTCCTCCTCGTTTTCTATGAGCGAATAGTCTGGTCAACTCGGATGCGCCTCGTTGACTATTCACTCATTAAATACTCGGGCTCGTAGTCTGATTGTTAAATAATCGTAGTCTGCGAGCAAAATCGAATGAAAAACGTAAAACGCGCGAGAAAAATGGCCGCTTGGGAAGTGGAGGCGATGAAGGAAAAATTGTGTGCTTTTTCTCTCGCGCATGTGCGCGCGTAATTTTAAAAAAAACACTTTAGTCCAAAGATTTAGCCCTAAAATTTCGCAATAATTGGGTATTTGTACCACAGTTTATTCGTTGTCGAGACGTTATATTCTATGGCAAATGTCCATTGAAGCTGAAGCGTTTCTGTTCGTCTTCTATAAGCTTTTACTACGTCTCGTGCAATAGGTGCTTTTTGAGAATGTGATCTGGCTACAAAGTCTAAAAGGAGCTAAATGTAGTTGTTTGACATAACCATAAAGCTGATTACTTAAATGCCTATTCTCGGGAGAAAAAGCTACAATACTCGACATGTTTTTGGATTCTCGTCAGCCAATCAAAAAATAACACGAGCACCGAGAGCAAACCAAAAGTTGCAACGTCAGCTTACGTCAAGTAACTACTGTAGGCTGTCTAAGCAACCTCCTCTTGGAAAAACCGTGGGCTCAGATAATTCTCTCATAGACTCGCTACTTTCGAAGTCGAGCAAAAGAGAGCAAGAGTGTATTTTCTGTGGTTTAAAACAACATGGAAGCTGCTTTCTTGGTGAGATTCCAAACCGAAAACCTTATTATTTTACCTCCATGACTAATGACTTACTTATTTCCGAAATAAACATTGGCACAAGATTCTGATTCGCCAAGGACAGTACAATGCACTGAAGGATGAGTACTGTGATTAACAGACTTCCACCACGCTCCATTGTGCTCCTGTAGAACAAAACAGCGTTAAATATATAATAATATTTCTGTCATTGTTTTAGATAACGGAATTTAACTTAAACTTAATTTTGTAGCACAGTTAACTTTTAATTTGCGCTCCTTTAGACACTGGGTGTTTACCATTTACAAAAAAATTCCGGAAATTCCGGGTGGGATGTAAATGGAACACGACTTTTCGGTTCGTTCCACTGGAAAATTCCCGAAATAAACGGACAACCTGAAAAGGTAGTCCCGTTTTCCCGGTGGAAACTTCCCAATGGAAATTCGTGTTCCATTTACAGATTTCTCGTCTTTCTCACTAGTCCCAAGCCTTTTTCACAGCCGGGTCTCACGTTTCTTCAACTAAAATGGCGGGTCAGTCTTATGTAAGTTCTTCATAGGTGAGTTTTAAGGGTTTAATCAAGTGCTCTACTCAAGTATTTGCATCATTTCTACAAAATATACTGCATCACGATAAATGGTAGGTGGAATTTGTGCCTTAGTCAAGCTTTCTTTGGGCAGAGCAAGTATATTAAGTTCATCGATCGAATATGCTGACAAAGCGTTACTATTGTGGCACAGGTAGCGTCTCATGAAAGTTGTAGCCGCTGCAAGGATACTAATTTCCCCCATCATCTTTTGAATTTATCAGACTTTCCTCGTAACTACGAACTTTATGATTTCATGCATCATCACTTGAGTATAAACATCTTTCGCAGACGATCCCGAAGCGAGCAACAGAAACCGAACAGAGAGGAGCCTGTGGACGAATGAGACCCGTCTAAATGGAACGCACTCTTCCCAACGGAAATTCCCAACGGAAATTTTCCGAAATTTCTTGTAAATGGTAAACACTCACTGATTCCTGATGGTATCTATTCATCTAAGATATCAATTATTAAACT
>NW_027558132.1:0-13088 GCF_052425735.1 Oculina patagonica
GATCGAAGAGAAGGGCGAAAGATGGCGGACACGTTTTCCAGCGCTCCGCTAGTCCCTATGTAATTTCAAGATGTCTGCAGGGGCAGATGACGGATTAAACCAACCTTCGACCAGAGAACCTAAAGAAGAAGTTAGAGAAAGTCGAAGAAGAAAACGAATTCGAGAGTGTGGCTCACAAACGGACGAAGAGGGTGCGGGTGATGAAGAACACAATCATGGCTGCACCATGTGCAGCAAGAAGCTAGATGGCATACAAGAGAAACTAGACAAAGTTCTGTCGATGCTTCCTGAAATAAAACAACTACAAGCCAAAGTAGTAGAGCTCGAAAAAGAAAAGAACGCCTTGAGAGAAAGTTTGGAACTTTCGCAGGCCGAAATAGCCGAACTAAAGAATGAAGCCGCTTCGACCGCGACCAAGCTTGCAGCCGCAAGTGACAAAATTGCCAAAGTAGATGGACTCGAAAGACGATTGATCAAACAAGAATGCCACAACCGACGAAACAATATCAAATTCTTCGGTATACAGGATGATGACCACGAATCACCGAGAGATACGGAAAGGAAACTTAGGCAATTTTTGCAGAAAGAAATGAAAATACCGAGTGGCGAACTCGAGGAAATCGAATTCGAAAGAGTGCATAGGATACCAACGCGACCAAAGGAAGATAAAAGACAACCGAGGCCTATAATCGCCAAAGTATCCTTCTTTCAGGACAAAGAGTTTATTAAATCACGCATTAAGAACTTGCCCAAAGGTAAAAAATATGGCGTTTCTGATGACTTCCCGAAAGAAGTAGATGAAATTAGGAAAAAGCTACATCCAGTGCTCAAGAAAGCAAAGGAACAAAGAAAGATGGCTTTCTTTAACGTCGAAAAACTGATTATTGAAAATGCTGTTTATCGCGGTCCTGAGACAAAGAACTTCCCGCTTTATGGTCGAATAATGGAAAGTGGCTAAGCCAGATACTGTAATTTGCCTTTGTGGAACTCTAAGGAGTGCTTTCGCACGTTTCAGACAAGGTAACCTGCTTCAGATGCGTAGCAGGTTTTTTGTGTGTTGTGTTTTATTTCAGTTGCTAGTTTTGTTGATGTCTATCTTTAGGTCTATAGTGCATGTTAGCCGTATTGTTGTTCAATGTCGCTTTGTTTATATTCGAGCTAAATCACAAATTAGAAGTCTTTCTAGATCTTACTTTAGATTACTTTCATTATTTATCACCATCGCCGAACCGTCAAAATACGCAAATTGTAAAGATCGGAGTTTTTTTTGTTTGCACAGCTTAGATGAGCCTTAAAGTCATATCACTTAATGTAAGAGGTTTGAACAAGACCTCAAAGCGAAGGCAAGTATTTAGATGGCTCCACCAGCAAAAATCGGACGTTATTTTCTTGCAAGAGACATATTCTTCTTCGCAAAATATAAACTTATGGGAAGCCGAATGGGGCGGGAAAATTTTTTCTAGTCATGGCTCAACACACAGCCGAGGCGTTATGATTATGTTTAAACCCAGATTAGATGTAACGATCGAGAAACAAATCACCGACAAAAACGGTAGATATATCCTTTTAGAAGCGTTTATCGATGGATCAAAACTTAATTTCTTGAATGTTTATGCACCAAACGATCAAACACAGCAGGTGAAGTTCCTTAGGGACTTGTCGACATCAGCGTTAAACCAAGTTGTTAATGAAAAGGTGTTAGTTGGTGGAGATTTTAATTGCGCTCTGAGCAACCTCGATAAACGTGGCGGGCGCTCTTTTGAAAGCAAAAAAACCGTTATTCAAGAAATCAATCAGCTGAAAAATACCTTCGATCTTGTGGACATTTGGAGACAAAAGCACCCGAATATGCCTGGCTTCACTTGGAGCAACGCATCCTTGAAAATTCAATGCAGATTAGACTATTTCTTCGCGTCTCAAAATATGCAAAACCTTATAACCGATTGCGAAATAGTTTCCAACATTTTTTCAGATCATTCAGCACTTCAGCTCCACATAAACTATGAACAAAAAGAAGCGAAACGGGGCCCAGGATTTTGGAAATTTAATAACTCATTACTTACAGACAATGAATATGTTGAACGTATCACCAAGAGTATTCCCACATTCTTATCAAAGTATGCAGACCTTACAGACAAAGGACTATTCTGGGAAATGGTCAAAATGGAAATTAGAGCTACTACAGTCGTGTTTTCCAAAAGAAAAGCCAAACAAAAACGTGATGAAGAGAAAGAACTTCTACAACAATTTAGTAAATTACAAGAACAACTACGTTCTAATTTTAGTGACACCACCAAAGCCAAAATGGATCGCGTCAAGAGTAAATTAAAAGAAATCATAGCGGGCAGAACTCAAGGTGCCATGCTCCGTAGCAAAGCTAGATGGTACGAGTTCGGGGAAAAAAACAGCAAATACTTTTACAACCTAGAGAAAAGAAACCATAAGAAAAAACACATAACTTCGCTGACAACCGATAACGATACTATTTTATCCGACCCCAAACTAATCCTAGAAGAAGAAGCTAACTTTTATAAAAAAATTTACAGTTCCAAACAAACTGACCCAGAAAGCAAAAATTTCGCTTTCTTCTTTGAATCTGAAGGGCTTACTTCTTTAAACAACGTCGAAGCTAAGCAGTGCGAAGGGATGCTAACACTTGAAGAATGTGCGAAAGCAATTAGTAATTTTCAAAACGATAAAACACCTGGATCAGACGGCTTTACCATTGAGTTTTATCGTCGCTTCTGGAATCCCCTAGGAAAATTAATGGTTGACAGTTTCAATTATGCTTTTCAAACAGGAAAGCTTTCAATCTCCCAAAGACACGGAATTATATCGCTTATTCCTAAAAAAGACAAAAACTTAGAGTTTTTGAAAAACTGGAGACCAATTACTTTGCTAAACACCGATTATAAAATTGCTACTAAAGCCATTGCAATGCGTCTAGAGAAAGTATTGCCAAAGATTATTCACCCTTGTCAAGCAGGGTATATAAAAGGTAGATATATTGGAGAATGTATAAGAGCTATTTCCGATATAATGTCGTTCACAAAACAAAGAAATATGCCTGGTGCAGCAGTGTTCCTGGACTTCGAAAAAGCCTTTGACTCTATCGAATGGAATTACTTACAAAAATGTCTTGAAATATTTAAATTTGGTCCTCAACTCCAACAATGGGTTAAAATATTCTATAACGACATATCTAGCTGCGTACTTAATAACGGTTTTGCAAGTCAACACTTTACGCTATCCAGAGGCGTGAGGCAAGGATGCCCTTTGTCGGGATTACTTTTTATTATAGGTATAGAAGTCTTAGGTAATGCGATTAGACAATCAGCTACAATAAAAGGTATTGAAATCACACCCGGAAAAACTGCGAAACTTGCTCAGTATGCCGATGACACCACCGTATTTGTAAAGGACACTCAATCGATAACCAATCTGTTTAACCTTCTAGAAAAATTTGAACATGTTTCCGGCCTTCGGATAAACCAAACCAAGTCAGAACTCCTTTGGTTAGGATCATGGCGTCTGCGCAAAGATAAAATCTTGAACTTAAAACTTAGTGAAGAGCCGATATATGCGCTCGGAATTTATTTTTCATATAATGACGAACGCGCAATTGAAAAAAACTTTTATGATAAACTCGGGTCGCTCAAAAAAATTCTCAACATTTGGTCATCAAGAGATATTTCTATTCATGGCAAAATTAATATATATAGTCAAAACACTTGCGCTGTCGAAACTCACGTTTGTGTGTAGCGTGCTGGAAACTCCCAGTGGCTTTACGGAAGAGGTCAACAAAATTATTTTTAATTTCATTTGGAAGTATAAGCAGCCTAAAATAAAAAGATCTACGATCATCAAATGCAAAGAAGAAGGGGGTCTATTCGATAAAGCTCTAAAATTATGTTGGGTAAAGCGCTTATGTTCTACAGATGACGCACCATGGAAAGCTATACCAATTTCACTGCTATCAAGCGTAGGTGAAACACTAATTTTCGAGTGCAACTACGATGTCAAATGCATAAATTTAGATAAATCGCTTCCGAAATTTTACAACGATGTAATAACTTACTGGCAAGAGTTATCCAATAATGTACCTGAGACGAAGAGCGACGTACTAAACCAAATTATATGGAATAATCAATTTATAAAAATAAATAAAAAGTCAGTGTTCTTTCAAAACTGGCACATCGGCGGCATTAAAAACGTATCCAGTCTCGTAGATGAACAAAAAAGACGCTTTATTTCTTTTCAGTCCTTCCAACAAAAATTCCATATAAACTGCAACTTTCTACAATACTACGGGCTTTTATCTGCAATACCAAGTGCTTGGAAAGAGCTTTTAAAACAGCCACAAACCGAAAACCTCTCCTCCTCGACGCCAACTATAGAAAACCTAACGTGTAAAGTCATATATCATCTGTTGATTAATGGAAAAAATCTACCTCCACCTACGGCAGAAAAAAGACTCATCAAGTGTGGTTTTGATCCATCGCAACGTCGCAAAATATACTCACTTCCCTTTGCTGTAACAAAAGAAGTTAAATTATCCGTGTTTCAGTTCAAATTAATACATAATATTCTTAATACCAACAGCCTTCTCTACAAAATGCAAATTATCGATTCACCTACTTGTCCATTTTGCCCTGATACAGAGCAATCTATCTCTCATTTATTTGTGCACTGTTCATTGGCGTTATCGTTCTGGAACGAATTTACCGAGTGGTACCGCTTACAATGCAAAGAGCATAGCGTGACAGCTTTGACAGAAAATGAAATAATATATGGCGTCTTAAAAGGCTCATCTTCGCTTCAAACCATCAACCACCTTATACTCATTGGCAAGTGTTTCCTGTTTATCTGCGCTAAAAATGACAAAAAATATCAATTTGCGGATTTTGTCGGTTACGTTCGAGAAAAAATAAATCTCGAAAAGTACATCGCCTTACGTGCAAATAAACTCTCTCATTTTAATTTTAAGTGGAAAGATTTCTTTTAAATATTTATCACATCATCGGTAGCATTTCACTCTCTCTTTTTTTTTTTTTTGTAACTTTTTTAATTTATTGTCTTTTGTAAAAAGTAAGTAAGTAAGTAACGTAGTGTGAATAGTGTTTTGTATTGCGAGCTATTAGGGACGTATATGTAGAATAAGAAAGGAACCGTATACAAATAATCTATGTTTTAAAGCTAGTAAGTCATTATTTAAAATGTGTCTCGTTGTATTAATGTAATTAGCGTAATGTATTGTACTTTAGCTTTGTATTGTGAGTAAGAATTCAGTTTATTTTAGAGGTAATCATAATTAGTTATCCTTGTAATTAACAATTTTTTCTTTCCTTTTGAAAATGTCCATGTAAAAAGTATGTCTCTTGTAAATAGCCCGTTGTAAATATGTATTTCTTTGTAGTAGTGTTGCGTGTAATAAAGATTTCATTAAAAAAAAAAAAAAAAAAAAAAAAAAAAAAAATGATCCTTATGCATTTTCATTATTCTCCACTGATATCCCTGTTAAGTTTTAGCGGAATCGTCTTTCAAACGTTTATGATATAAAGTTTTTTAAAGTAACACCCCTACCAATATTTTGCTTTATAATTATATTCATGGTCAATGTATCCCCCGCGACCTTAAAAGGTTTGCTTCGAAAACGTATATATACCCAAATGAGCTTTTTTCTTTTTGATAAATCAACTAGACTTGCAAAATCAAAACTAACTAGTTTTTAAAGGGACTGTGTCACGGCTAAGTTAATATTATGATATTTAATTTTGTCAAATTTTCGCTATGAAACTAGATGTTTGCAAATAAATTAATTCTATGATTGTAAATAACAAAACCATAGCTTCATTGCAGCCAAATGTGTCTCCCGGGCGTTATAATTTAAAGTTACAAGCAGACATGATTAACTTTGAAAACTGATCCGCCGGACCATATTTCAAAAACCCATATCGAAATCCGTTTCAATCTTCGACAATTTTGGCCATCGGTACCTCCTTTTGCATTTGGTGTGTTATTTAAATATTCCTTCACTGTTTTTAGAGGCTATTTTATATACTTAAACAAATTTAAAGGTCATTTCCGATGCCTAAGTTTGGCTAAAATCCGTGACACTGTCCCTTTAATTGTAAATTTCGATGTGTGAAGTGGACTTCCCTTACAAGTAATAGTGCGTGGAAAAGGCGGGAAAAACGCGGCCGGAATTCTCATTTGTAGCGGAGCTCCCCAGCGCGCGCCAGCGCGCGGAGCGGAGCACCATGGGTAATGCGGGTACGAGAGAATTTTTGTAAACCCAGGAGGCCGAAAAAATTTGGTGCGTACGCGCGCCGCGCGTACAGACTCTCGGGGAGGGGGAGGGGAGTCCCAAGACAGCCCAAGCGGGGGAGGAGACAATCTTGTGCCTCCTTTTAACCAGAAATGTGACGTAAAGGACTACTCCAGGACTACTCTTTGATGGTCAATTGACAGCTGTCAAAACAAGGTATCCGCTGACCAGTATCACATGACCATATCGCGGGCTCAGATGTAGAGCTCATCGAGGTTGGATGTTTTTTTTAAGTTGACCGCTGGCCGGTAATGGTTTCGTCATTGAATCGCGGGCGCGCAAGTGCTTTCCGTTTTAGATTTACATGAAGGGGAGAGTAACTTGGGGAAGTCCGCTGTCGGCTCGTCTGGATTTATAAGCTTCTAAGCGAGCTTGATTGCCAAATGTTGTGGTTCATATTTAAGCTTTCGGGAAACGGCAACGTCAACAGCAGGATTTTGAATATGGTTCAGAGTCAAAAGTTAGGAAACAATCTCACAGCATGCCGATTTACCAAGCGTACGCATGAGTTCACTAAGCATGAAGACTCCGAGATCCGCGATCGGCACACGAAGGACTCAGTTTTAAAGACAGTTTATTACAGATAAATTATTTCTGTATATATTTCTCGTTTCATCCGCGATGACAACCATAGTTAGTAGAGGAGTAAAGATTGTGACCGATCGAAATGGATGTTAATCTTCTAAGCTTCTTGGTGAGTTTGAAGCCAAGACGGTCAAAGACAACATTCCTTTACGAAAACAAGGTAAGCTTATTAAGCTTATTAAGACTTATTGATGTTCATTTTTTTAACAGTTTAGAAAAGTCTTTGCTATTTAGATTAACCACCATTCAATCTAATACGTCATTTTTAAACGAAGGTGGGTTCTAGCTCTCAGTCGTGTACCGGTATGTCAAAACAAGGACATAGCCTTAGTGACCCTAGCCTTGGTGAAATTCGTTTTGTCTTAGGCTACGTTTACATGGGTCCGGTCCGGAACGGATCCGGTCCGATTTTCGGACCAGATAGGCCTTCTGTTTACACGGGACCGTTCTGGAACCGGTCCGGAACGGCCCCGTGTAAACACCTGGATCGGTTCCAAATGGTTCCATGTAAACAGGTCCGGTTCGGTTCGGAACGGTTCCGAACCGGTCCCGTGTAAACGTAGCCTTAAACACGAGTTGTATTCAAAGCATACCTTACTTCTGGTATTTCTTATCCGCGGTAATTTGTTTATTCTGTAGTTAAATCACCGAAGTAGGAAGAACACACCACTTTAAAACGTTGGAAAGAGTACAGAACAAGTAGAGAACAAAATTTACATGCAAATTTGTAAGAATGTGGTCGAGTCAGACGCAATACAGAGGACATTGCTAGCTGAGAGTCTTAAGCTTGCCGCACATTAAAGCAACTAGCTGAGCTATTCGCCTCACGTACCTGTTTGCTCAGCCATTTACTCACTGCACATTTCACCGCAGACAGTGAGAAAAGTGCTTAGCAAGTTTGATTTGGAAGCCGCCATGTTGAATCACGTGAGCATTCTGAGTGTGTTTATTGGTCAGTTGATATTTCTCGCTGAGCAAGTAGCTCACGATGCCCACACACGTTGAGGATTTTGTCTCTCAAGGCAAAAAATATCAAACACGATAGATATTTTCCTCAAGGCCTTGCGAGGCAAAATTCTCACGAAAAAATGTCCGCACACGAGAGAAATCTGCTGAGCAAACGGGCACGCGAGGTGGTTAGCTCAGCTAGTTGCTTTAGTGTGCGGCAGGCTTTAGCGAAATTAGTTTTCTCCATGGCCTCTGTTATTTTTCACTGAGAACTTTGCGTTGTTTTCCTTATTTTAATTTTTATCATATGAATGTTATGAGTGAAAACGTTTTGTGAAAGTTTTGTATTTTTTATCTGATAACAGCCTTTCTCGGAATAAATTGATTAGTTTATTCATATTTTTTATAACGTACCGTATTTATTCTGTTAAACGCCTCCCTCAAATAAATGCCGCACGTTAGAACAGAAATATTAATAAACCCTGCCCTTGAATAAATGCTGCATCATGATGATGCGGCGTTCATTCAACTAACAGACTTGGGAAGCAAATGCAGTAATAATCAAGCTTCAGCAGGCCCAAAAAATATTTTCTTGATTGTAACAAGGTGATTAAGCCCCCAACCTCGAATAAGCGCCCACCCTGTAGGTAGGAAAAGTTAATAAGCGCCCAGCCTCGAATAAGCGCCCACCCTCCACCCCCTTCAAAAAATACTGAAGTGCACAAGGGGAGTACTTTGATTATTATTGAAATTGAGATTGAAATTGACTAAGTACTACTAAGAGGCTTCATCGAAGACCGAGTTTTCTTAGTATTTAACAGAAACTTTCAATGAACAGTTAAAATTTTGCTTTGGTACATCTTTACGTTTTATTATTATTCATTGTTTTGTTGTAAAATAAACTTACCACTTGCGAGAAATGGCGAAAATTTAATAAGCGCCCAGCCTCGAATAAGCGCCCACCTCGAATAAGCACCCATTCTCAAGGTCCAAAAATTTAATAAGCGCCCAGGGCGCTTAATCGAATATTTTTTTTTAAATTCAAATGTTCAGTTACCATACTATTGTTTACAAGAAACAAATTGAATTTTAAATAAACACCGCCCTCGTATAAACACAGCCCTCTTATAAACGCCGCACTCGAATCACGAAAAATTTAATAAACGCCACAGCGTTTAATCGAATGAATACGGTACATAAAAGAATATAGCACAGACTCTAAAATGTTATGTGAAAGATCATGAAAATTTTTTATGTTTTAACAACCAAACTGATCCTAAAGTTATAATGTAGGATAAGGGCTTGGAAAAAAAAAATAATTCCAGGTTGCCCTGTGGTCAACAAGCAGCTCTCAAATTTTGCTTGCCTAGGACTTGTGTTTCTTAGTCAACTTGCCTGGGCCTTTTAACCCGGGGGCGGGGGGACTCCCCTATATCAGGTATATAGGTATGTGCCGCCCCAAAGGGTATGGTTTTCGAGCCGTTTGGTCTGAAAACGGGTATAGATTTTGAACATTTTGGTCTGAAATTGGGTATGGTTATCCGGGGACCATTCACGGAAGCTTTTAAACTTATTTTTCTTCCCAGCAACCGGGGCGAGTAACTGGTGTCTGAAACTGGTGAGAGAGAAAGAGAAATAGATAAAATATATCATTCCAGCTAAATTTTACCTATTCATCTTTGTTACGTTGACTTCCGGTCAGCACTGATGCACATGCTATGCAAGGTCAGGTCTAAAAACGGGTATGGATTTTTGAGGCCAGGTCTGAAAACGGGTGTGGAAAATGGCATTTTTTGGTCTGAAATTGGGTCTGGATTTGGAGATGCGGACGACACCCCCCCACCAAAAATTCCAAGGAGAACCCCCCCCCCCCATCCCCGGGCTTTTAACCTATTACGCAAACAGGCATGAAAAATTAAATGCTTGACAGAAAAATATACTTGCCCCAGACAACCAGAGGGGACTTTTTTGAGCCTTGTGGCTATGAGCATTGCTTTCTTGAAGGTTGTCACTCGTACAATTCTTTAAGCCTTTCAAAGTTTTCCAACTTAAAGCAGTGACTAAATCAGATATTTCTGCCTTAATAATTTTTTTTTCTACAAGAGTACTAGGATTAGTTTTTGATCGTGAAAAAAATAAGTTCAAAATGGGCCTGTCTGCGATGACTCGAGGATATAATAAAAAGTAAATAATACATGTACAACAAGTTTTTTTGAGGTCAATTCAGTGACAAGTATTTATGGAGGGTGTAAGATGCAGTTTGAATTTATCATTTATTTTGGCAAATCTGTTGTCTTTATAAAACTTGCTATGTTAGGATTTCCATACCTTTTGCCAGGATGCAAGTTAAGAATTTTACAGGTTTTTGATATGTGTAAATTTTGTTTTCAGTGCAGGGAAAACAGTCAAGGGTTGCAGTTAGTGAAAGTGGTGATCCAGGTAATCATTACATTAGTGTCAGCTTATACTTTTCTTTATCTAGATATTAAAGAAACTCCGTAACACATTAGTGTAAATCAAGTGTAAAATTTTGGGGTGTGAAAAATAGTATGCGTTTTAACCCCTTGGTAAGTTTATGTTTCCCTGAAATCCTCGTTCTATTGAGGAAATTTAATATACACAATTTATATGTAACAGCACATGTACATAAAATGTTTTTATTGTTCATACAATGCACCCCACCCCCACGGTGGGGGAGGGGTATGTGGGCAAAGACCCAACAAGAGCTGCTACCTGATCTGAAAAAATACCAGAATACTTGAAATGATTTTGTGGGAGAAGTGCAAATTGACCCGTTGTGTTCGAATTCCTTTTGTTAATACCTAACCTTAATAGCTAATAACTTTAAGCCCTAACTTAACATAAATTGTCTTTTTGTGGTACTAGGCAAATGTAGAAATAGAACTTGAACTCAGCTGAAATTTTACATGAACACAAAGACTTTGTAAACTTTTAGAGCTGCTTAGGCCAGAAAAGCCAGCTGGTCTTGTTGATGAGCCGGCATAGTTTTTTTCTTAGCTACATCCCTGATAAAAGTTTTGGGGAGAATATGTAAGCTTTCCTGGAATTAATCACAGTGCTTTCAACAGCACCTGTCAGAGAGAAATATAAGAGTCTTAAAAGACACATCATTTTGTAGGGAGCTCTTGAATTAAGCCTGTGTTTCACACCCAAAAACAGTCATCAAAGCCCCGCCATGTGCAGGGTCTTATTGATAGCACTATTAGTGTCTTCAGTAGGTCAAAAAAAGGTTATGCTGACACACTCACTCTGAAAGGATTTTTTGGTTCTGAACATATTCCCCAACACATTCCCTGGCCCAGGCAAAAATTGGAAAAATAACTCTTTTTTATGTATCTGTATAATGTTCTGAATAATTAAATTAAAAGTATAAATATTCATTTGATGTCAATGACCATCAACAAAATTGTATCTGTCTTTTTTTCCCCTTTTTAGGGTTAACATTAGTAGCAGAATTTCCACAGAGAGTTGCAGACACACAGAGAGATAAATGAACAATCAGAATATTATATTATTTCTTCATTGCATGTACAACTAATACTTATGTACTCTGTGTGAAATACAATTTATTTGGTCAGGTGTGATTTTAAAGTTAATGAAATACAGCCAGATAAGGTTCAATCATGTACGTATTTCTTAAGGGATCTCTGAGAACAGATAACACAATATAAAAATCATCCGGCTACCCAAACATTTGTGGAAGGCGCGGTGGCCTAAATTATGGTTATTGTGCTGGACTCCGGATCGAACAGTCCGGGTTCGAGACCTGGACAGATAGATAGATAGTTTAATTGATATTTTAACATGACAGTCTAAAACTGAATTGCGTAAAAATTTACAAAGAGATAAATTATTAAAAAAACATCTATGATACAACTATTAAAATCTATTATAACTATATTAAAAATTTGCCATAGAGGGAAAAAAGCTATGTTTAAAACGATTGGACAGGGCACTGCATTGTGTTCTTAGGCAAGACACTTTACTCTCATAGTTCTTCTCTTCACCCAGGTGTATAAATGGGTATCAGCTAATTTACCCCTGTGGGGGGGGGGGGGGTGACCCTGCGATGGACTAGCATCCCATCCAGGGGGAGTAGAAATACTCCTACATGTAGCCGCTTAATAATGCTTCAGAAACCGGGTTACGCTCCAGCCTGATGAGCCACTTGGCTCGACAGCAGGCTTTACCTACCCAGACATTTAATTCCCAGTGCCCACACTGCGAAGAACAGTAATCATGATAATGAGATACACAGTTCATCAATCTCTAAATTAATATCACATGTTGCAATACAATAATTAACTGATAAAATATGTGTTGTTCATAGGCCAATTCTTACTTCACCAAAACCAAACTCAGTCATTAAATAATAAAACATTGAACACAGCTATTTTGTTTTGTGGGTGTGTCTCACAGATCAGTTATTTGTTGTAAAGCCTTCTGTTTCAGTAGAACTAATTATGCCATATTTTTTGCCCATGCTTGCATGGTTTTATATACAAGCAAATGCATGGTAAAATTTTTGCCAACAATCTATACAGACTATACCTGAGTTTAGGACTAAGAAACAATATTTCTGCCTCTCCATAATTGTTCTTAGTTTTCATGAAATTAAGTAAAGTGAAACCTCTCAAGGACAAAGGGACTCAAATAAAGGGAAAATGGTGTTATCATTTTTGGGGATCCTATTTGGCAGAATGATAAATGCCACTATTTTGCTTGCGGCTGGGTTTTACTCCGGTTTGCTAGCAGACAGCTGTTATTTTTGGTATCGGGAAATAATACTGTCACTGTTCCACCATTCCATTGAATAGGGCCACCTGTTTGGGGGGTGGGGGGGGGGGGGGGTGGGTGAAGGGGAACAAGCTACATGCAAAACTTTCCAGTTGTATGCAATGGAAAGCTATAATATACCAGTTATGGTAGGTGTATGGATATTTTCTAGGGCAACACTTTCTTTGTGCTAGTTTATCTTTGAGAGTTTATACTAGTTTATCTTTGGGAGGTTATGCACAAACTGCTAGATGATCATCCTCATTTGATTGATCAACTATTTTTTACTTTTATTTGGTGCTGTTGTTCATGGTGAAAAAGGATACATAATATGTAAAGAAAATAACATGAATAAAAAATCATTCTAAAAAAGATGTAAAGGGCATATAACCGGGGAGCTCCGCTTTTAGGCTTGCCTAAATCTATATAT
>NW_027558133.1:0-13078 GCF_052425735.1 Oculina patagonica
AAAAAATACAGAGGAGATACAGACGAACCTTCATTAGGCGACCACCCAAAATGACAAGCTTATGTGTTAGCTTATCACGGGAGGTTTTCCCTTAAAAAAAGGCCGGATCACGGGTGGTGTTAATTTTGAGTCATATCTTGTAGTCGATTTAGAGGCACAGATGTATTCGTAAGCACAAGAACGTCTTTTCAGGAACATATGTAGTAATTCGAAGAGGTGTTATTAAAGAAAGTACGTGACGGACAACGCATCTTGTATAAACTGGCAAGTTTTTTCAAGTTTGATGTTCATTATCTGTCCTAATCTTCGTCAGTTGAAACCATCCTCGGTTATTTTGGCACTTTTATTACTCCTTTTTTGTTTTTCTACGTTAGGAAACTATTATTTCGAAGTTTCCTTCCATTTGGAAGTAATCACAAAAATGACTTAAGCTATCGTGACATTGCTCCTGTAAGTCCAGCGCAATTTCCAACTCGTAATACTAATAGTTTGAAGATGAGCCATTATGGTTACTCGCAAACATTTGCGCTTGAAATGTTCAAATGCAAGAACATTTCAAGCCCGTAGTGTGGTCAGATACCGTGACATTGCAGCTAACCGGAGGTAAAAACTAATATACAATTTTAAACCATCTGCGTTAAAAGGGCAGTTAAAAGTGTCCGTGGTCTCCAACAAGAGGGGTTTCTTATGAGAGGTTAAAAAAGTTTGGTTTTTGGAAAAGTGGTCGCCCACGTAAAGGGGGAGGAGGGGGGGGGGGGTGTGCTTACGAAAGGTGTCTCATAGGGAGGTTCGACTGCACTGCTTTTATCAAGTTGAACTTACAATGAAGTTGGGGCCAGTTGAGAGCTTCTGACATGCGCGTAGCTCCCTCATGCAAAGCTCAGTGGTCATGTGATCGTCTGTAGACTCGTCCCGGACTCCCCATCTCATGTCCACCACTTGAAAGTCATAGCCTCTCTCTTGACAGTAAGACTTGAGTCGGGGATACACTTTTTCCATCAGTGTGTTGCGCTCTACAGAGGTGTCTAAAAGATTTAACATAAAATGACAACTCAGTTTATTTATCGTCTTTGCGACTGAACGAAATCACACAGGAGGAACTCCAAACCTTTCACAGAAAATAAAAGGTGCGTATAAGAACTCAGTGGTTGAGAAGTACTGTTAGGCTAAATTTTTGGAATTTTGACTCCTATTATAAAAGAACCTGTCGACCCTATTAATAAAACTGTTTTTCTATAACAATCAGACTGTGCAGAATCTCATGTAATTTCAGTAGAAATATCTGGTATGTTATAGTCTATTGGTAGTTAAGGACCTGAAACAAATCAGAGGACCTTCCACAGGATCTGTTTTTCCTTACAAAGCAGTCATTTTAGACACAATAACATATTCCTTATCCATAAAGGAAGGGACCACACCCACAGACAAGTTTTTGTTTCGTCTTAAGAAAATAAGAGCCTATCAGCTTAAGAACCTAAATAACATAAACTCCCAGTAGACGCCAATTTACATTAAAAAAATTAAGGTTATCTTGGAAAAATTTAGGTTCTTATCCGTAGGTTTTTATTGTATATGAATTCAGTTCAAATAAAACATGCGCCTATTGATCATGAATGACACACTGATGTTATAATTTATTAACCTGTAAATGTAGAGCTGGTAAATATCCTGACAATCTTTGCTTTTTCTGGGTAATGAAAGTCCATGTCACCAGTCAAGGCTTTTTTTACTTTCTCTTCGTAACTCAAGTTATCTTCAACATTATCCAAAACAACCTCTTGCACACTATCCTCTTTTTGTTTCTCGGCTTGTTCTTCGTCTTCTTCTTTCGATGACTCGCTCTTCTTGCTGCTCGCTGAAGAGCTGCTTCTGCTTTTCCTATCTTCGTCGTTCTCACTCTCACTTTCTTCCTTGTCAGAATCACTTTTGTTTTCCTCTTCTTCCTCATCGGAACTCTTTTTTGATTCTGTGTCGTCGTCCCCGTTTCGTTCAATTGAGTTGTCGCGTTGCTCTTCTTCCTGGTCACTCTGAGGAGGACTTTCATTCTGTTGAACTGGAGGAACCTGGTGAAAAGCATGGAATAAAAACCATTATCATTCGATAGCTGAGAGCCCATCACGTGATCTGTCAATAACTGCCTGCAAATAATGCTCTGCCCCTTGCGCATTACCGCCTTAAAGTGATTTTGCTACAAATATAATTCTGCTTATGCATTGTTGTGTGCACGTCCGTGAAAAATGGCAGCTTGTCTTCCAAAGTTGTCGGAGAGCAATTTGAAATTTTTACTGGAACAAACTCAAACTCAGTAATTGAATGAAATTTATTAATTTTTATCCAACTGCACTCAGTAGAGGGCAAATAAAACGCGAAACGAGTACAAATGTCTCACAGTATTTGAACCGCAGAAAAAAGGGTTTGCATTTTAGTTCTGGTCGTCTTAGTTCTTCTGACTGCGTAAAACTAAAGAAAATGTTTAAAGTAAAGTTTTCTGGAAAAAAATTTGATAATAAATATTTCATAAGAAATGTTAGTGTGAAGGATTGCTGTACATTTTACTTAGTGCTCCCTACTCTGGAAGTCAAATAACGTTTCTCTTCTGAAAAGTGTTACGATCCAGCAAACGGCTGCAAAGGAAGCTAATTAATAACCAGCTCAAGTCATCAGTACCTGGAAGCTTTGCCGTTTTTTGTTTTTCTTCCTGGAGAGTATCACTCCCATTGCTATCAACCGCCAATCGTGCGTTCAGCAGACACGTTACCTGCAAATAAAAACGTTTATGAAGAAAGCGTAACTCAGTATATTATGTGCTTAGTTGACCATCCAATGTTTTGAAACAGGAAGATCCTGTATAAGAGGACCTGGTCTTGCCATCATCTCGCCCCCAGTTGTCAGTCAATTATCAAAGCGTAAACAATTGTTTATTTTTAACGGCAGCTACTAATAAAATGCGTTTCATACTTACTAAGAATATTCTGTTTTATTAAAAGCTAGCAATGGAATATTGCAATTCCTGAGTTTTGATTGGTTAAAAGACAATGGTATCTGAGGTCATATACCATGGACCACAAAACTGGTAGGTGCATGCGTCAACGGGAGCAGTCGAAGCTCAAATACTGCAATTCTTTGGATGTTTGAAATAAAACAATAATTTCACTTGTTGGATATGAGAAAGTAATAGTCAACTCGGTGCTACGCGCCTCGTTGGCCATCTACCATCTCATATCCAACGCGCGCCCATGGAATAATTGTTAATTATTAAATTCTCAACCTCGGATATTGCATTTCTAGCTTTCTGGTTGGTTCACTGAATCCCGGTTATCAGCTCGTATGTTTGACCTTATATGGGAAGTGCCGCTCAGCGTAAACTTTTTCTGTGGGAAGCGACAGTTCCATCAGAAAAATGGTTGAAAACAGCAAATTTGGCAAGCTTTATGAACAAGAAATAATCAGCGGTGCCTACAAAAACCACAGAAATGCCATGGTAAAATTAACTATGCAAAACAAAAGGATTGATGCAAAAAGTTTAATTAATAAAACTTGTAAACGCACAACAAGAGCGAGTGAATTAAGTAGAAAAGCAGCAACGAACTAGAACGGCAAACTGACACAGTTTCATTCATTGTACGTCATAAAATTAGGCTCAGCACTTCTGTAAAGTTTGTTACCTTTTAACCTTGGTCTTGTCCTTTCATACTTCAATAAACCTGTTCCACTTTGAGCTCAATTTCGCTTCAAATAATTTCTCGCGGAGCGAGACCGAAGGCCGAGCGTAGCGGGGTGTATAATTTTGTCCCTCAAAGGGCTCAGGCGGGATGAAATCTCGTGTGGAGTTTACGGTCATATATATATAAATATATATAGAAATTGAAGAGAAAGACCAAGGACGGACATATATAAATATATATATATATTTGTGAGCTTGGTGTGTGGCGGAAATGACGTCGACTGAGGGCGGGGGTTCGAATCCGGCTAGGTTTTTTTTTTGTGGGTTCGAATCCTGAGCCTTTCATTTTTATCGTTTTTCTTTTCGGATTAAAATAACACTGATTTCCACATAATACTCCCTCAACGCCTATTCAGGCTATAAACTGCTGGTGTTGAAAACAGTTCATTGTTGTATGAAAATTTGCCATTTCGTTCTGAACCCATTGTTGCTGATGTAAAGGCTGATCGGGATTTCTCCATCCATTGGAAAGATAATCATCTCTGTTTAGTTCCTGTTGCTGTAATTGTTGTTGTTGTCTACGCGTGGCACTATTTTCTCGAGCCGACTGTAATCGAATATTTCTCTCCTCCTCCGATTCTAATTGTAAGCGCGCTGCATCACTTTCCCTTCTTAATTGTAATCTATCCTGTAGCTGTTCAGTTGATTCTACTAAAAGTCTGTCTGTATAATGTTGTCTCAGTAATTGTAATCTCTTTATTCTTGTGTCTTCAGCTTCTGTTTGTATTCTATCCGCGGCATTTTGTCGAAGTCTCTGTAATCGTGCAGTTCGTTGTTGTTCAGTTTCTGTTTGTATTCTGTCTGCTGTATTTTGTCCGTTACTAGGCAACAATAACCCAGAGCTTCGCGAGGCCCTGCGAGTCACGTATTACTAGTATAGCAGTCTTGATGACAGCCGTGGAGCCGTATACAAGTACAATGTAAACACTTGCTTCGTTCTACTTGCACAAAACCTGTAGTTTCCAGAAAGCTTTTGCTTCGGATCATCCCGTAAATCTTAACTGTTGTCACAATTTCAAGGATATATAGACGACTTTAGAGGAGATTATTGGATGAAAATCTTGGGAAGAAAACTCTCTCGCTCGCTTTCCTCGTGTGTTTCATTCAACTGAAGAAGTGAACACCACGCCACAAATTTTCCCGCCTCCTCATACTATCACTTCGTTTACAACAAACTGAAATGACCAGTCGATTTAAACTTAAAAAAGAATTTATTAAAACAATTATTCTATTCGCCCTTGTTGGATACGAGTCGTTATAGCCAACTCGGCGCTTCGCGCCTCGTTGGCTATTTACCACCTCGTATCCAACGCGGGCTCGTAGAATAATTGTTAAATATCATATTTTTGTCAATGGTATATTTTGGTTTCATTAGATTTTGCAACATCTTCAGTTTGTAGGGCACCTGCCTCAATAACATTGTGCCATGACTGCAAAAGTACAAATTTGCATAGTAGGTTGTTTATTGGGCTAACATGCATTTGTCAAATCACAATGAGGTCTCATCTGATTGACAATGAACCCTGATTAAATTTTGATTTTCCTGTTTTGCGACTACGAAAACCATGAAATACCACAGCAACATACAGCGAACAGAAGGTCAGCGAACATGACTTCTTATTGGCGGTAGACTGGGTACCAGCTTCATGCGACCCCGACAAGTGCCGAATGAAACATTCGTTTTTACCGAGTATTTCCGACGTTTTTCGCACCTGCTCCACGGCGCTTTAATCGATAGATAAAATATTCAAAAACATTGAATAAAAATCAGTCATGCGCTGGAAATCTAGCAAAATTTAGTTACATTCGATAGCATGCAGTCAACAAAGAGGTTCGGTCAACGTGTTATTTACATACAGATCGCTAAAGAACGAGTCATTAAAAATAAGTTTATTATAATGATGTTTCTCCTGGCTACAAACACAAAATATACACAAAGCCCACCGGATGGATGAAACATAATGCTGGGCATTAGTTAATCGGTCTGTTACATTAAGTTTAAGGTTTCTTTTCCTCGTTTTAATACGAAATCATGCTTGCTTGAAGGCTTAATAGAAACCATTTCGAGAACTTAATGATTAATTCCTTCCGGACAGTAAATTTCATGGCAATCGCAAATATTCAAAACATGTATGTACCCAAGAGCGTGCCCTTTAAAAATAAACACATCTTCATTTAAATTCGCCTCTCTGCAAAGCTCTTTTTATATCAGACTGCTTCGGATTTCTGAGGACAAGTTTATAAATGCATAAGAGTGTTAATATACGGGCTGTCAGGAAATCAATTTGTCGCGAAAGTTTTGTTTGAAGCGGTAGGTTATATTCGAAGGAAAAACTAATCGATTTCCATATGATTGTCACAACACAGCTTGGGTTAAAAGTTCGTGAAGACGGCGAGAAACGCTTCCATTTAATGTCACCAAAACAAAGGTATAAACCTACCTTGTGCAGGGCGCTTGTAGCTCGAAGTATCTCGCACTTTGGCGTTTGCAGTTCCCCAGTGCTAGAATTGCACCTGACAATGTCGAAAGTGAAATTGCAGTACAATATTAAAATTCATAACAAAATGCTCTTCAAAATACACGATAATGTCACGAAAGATATAAATCATGAAAGCGTCACGGTTTTAAAACTTGGAGTTTGCATTGTAATCTACAAGAAAAATACAAGAATTTTCGTACCACCTTGTCAACAAGCTTTTTTGCCACAGCGTGTTAGCTGAAACTGCAGCTTCACCGGGGAACTTTGTGTTAAAAATAGCTCTGTGTTTACTGGAAGATCGAATAAACAGATTGAAACAGATAAGACAGTGGGGGTTTCGGTTGAAAGATTATAATAAATGATCATAAATATGTTTTGTTCACTTGAATATTTAAGTCGCCAAGTCACTTAACTGGGAAGCTCGGTACGGGAAGTCGACTATTACATAAGAAACTATATCCCTTTAAAAATAGCGGTAATCTATTACCCCAGCACTATACAAGGTTACATGAAAGGCATGTTTTTATTTGTACGCCACACACACACGGTGCTACTGCGTTGATTCATTTCCATTTACCAGAACACGCAATTTTGAAATGGTTGATCTGTTACTTTATTAAGTGCTGTTTAGTGCAACACGCATGTACGTCATACGGACCCTTTCCACAAAAGGAAAGCTTTCAAAGAATGCAGAATGTTAAGACCAACGCCTTCAATACTCTATTGAGTGGCCGGTTGTTTTTAAGATTAGCAATAAAGAAAGCTTTGTTCAGCTGTTAATTTTAAAGCTACCGGTAACTTAGAATTTTACGTATTTGTAAGACATGTCTTAGTTTACAGAGGGTTTCACAAAACTTTTGACGAACGGGTTCCGAAGTTTGTTTGGAACTTCCGAAGTTGGCGACGAACTTGACAATTTGATCACGTAGTTACCAATCTTGTTATGAACTTCGCCACGAAGTTGGGAACTACGTTGCGAACTTTGCTACGATTATCCAAAGTTATGGCCGATTTAGAAAATTGGATGTCGCTATTTAGGGACAAACTACACCACAAAACCTACGAATACATTTTTTAAACTCTAGTAGCCAACCAGTTCACCTCAAGGCTTCAACTAATGTCGCCGATATCAAAACAAATCGACTACTGTTTTCGAAAGATCTTGCCGGCTGGGAGCGAAAGCTCTTCTTATATATCATGTCGATTTATTTACGGATGAATCGCCGTCACCGACGAGAACCAAAGAACGAAGGAAGGAAGTACAGGGAAACGAAACCAAACCATCTGAGATGAGGGATGATCCTAGCGCTAGGATGATCCTAGCGTTAGGGCCAAATGCAACCATTCACATGTAAACTGAAAGCTGAAAACATATGGCGGTCGGATGATCCTAGTACTAGGATGATCCTAGCACTAGGATCATTCCATTTTACATGAAATACTACTTATTAACCGAGAGTGAGGTCATTACAGGGGAATCTCAGACCGAGGCCTTGATGTATTGACCGAGCGATAGCGAGGTCAATACATCAAGGCCGAGGTCTGAGATTGCCCTGTAATGACCGAACGGACGAGGTTAATAAGTTATTTATTATATGGCCTTTTAGCGCTATTCTAAACTGAAATATCTAAAAAACACCGAGGTGAAACTCGCTCTCGCTCTCTGTGGCTCTCTTCGTCGCTCATACTAAAGAAGTATCGGTATGCTAATATTTTTCTTTCAGTTGTTGAAAAGATAGTTACATTTTGTCGGTATTTATTGTCGTTCTCGCAATTGCGCTAGTAGCTTTTACTCACAACTCAAAAAACCATGTAAAAACCGCCGAGCCGAGAAAATTTTTCATAATGCCCGGTCATTACAAGAAAATAATGCCCGCTCAGCAGCCAATCAGAGCGCGCGTACTATTGTAGCCATATAATAAAGGAGGATAATCCTTGTGCTAGGATCATCCTCTTTCCATGTAAATGGGCCCGCGCGCCCATTTACATGGAAAGAGGATGAAGTTTGCACGTGGTCACTAATTGCTGAACGTGACGGAACATTTTGCGAAAAACCTAGCTTGCGAATTGCTCTTGTTGCTTCAAACTCGGGCTCTAGTTATCACGGCAAAAACAGTTCCTCGAGCGTTACAACTGCACCTGAAATTACAATACGCTATTAGAATGGCCGTTTTCAAAATGTCACGAAAGCTATAGATTATAAAAGTGTCACGGTATCAAGAATCCTATATGAGTTTGTAATCTCCAAAAAAATACAGTTTTTCGCACTACCTTGTCAACAAGTTGTTGCTAGGGCGTGATACTGAGAAATATAGCTAGCTTCCACTGGAAAACTTTGTGTTAAAAATAACTCTGTTTTTACCCGGGGGAAGGGGCACTCCCATACATGAGCTATATAGGTATGTGCCGCTGTGAAGGGTATGGTTTTCAAGCAGTTTAGTCTGGGATAGGGTATAGAAATCAGAGAGTTTTGGTCTAGAAAAGGGTAGCATTTGCCGGGAAACCGATCGACGGTATGACGAATATAGTCCAGAAACTCGGAAGAGAAAGAGGCTTTCCTAAACGTAAATAAAATCATCGCGGCATCGTTGTTCACAGATGGTTTTCCCTTAAAACACTGATAATGATACAGTTCTAACAAAATGCAAGTCTGGGATAGGGTAGGGATTTTCAGTGTCTAGTCTAGTATAGGGTTGCAAAAATCAGCTGAACATGGTCTGGTATAGGGTAAGGGCTTCAAATTCCCAGCGGCACACCCCCACCCAAAAATATACCGGGTGCCCCCCGGGTGTTTTTACTGGTAGATTGAAACAGATAAGCCAGTGGGGGTTTCGGGTGAAAGATTTTAATAAATATGCTTTGTTTCACTGAATATATAAAACGCCAGGTCAGCCAAACTACTTAAGAGGGCGTCTTTCTTAGAAACACCCACTCAATTTCGCGTAAGAAATAATTTTGCCTGAAACTCTGTTAACTGAAAGACTTTACCGAGGTAAGAACTAAAACAGATTTGGTTTGATTTGAAATGATATTCTGGCCGCGTTAGGAGCCATAAAATATTTTCCCTTGTCAGCCCCCGTCACAACGTCTCGAAAATTGAAAAATAGGCACTTTTCGTAACACTATAAAATATTTATTTCGCATCATCTGGCCGCAAATTTTATATCAACTTGCTCATAAACCTTTCTAGTTTTCCAAGACAGTCACAATTTGCCTCTCACATCTCCTGAAAAGGAAAAATCGAGCGTATTATGACCACTACTAATCGCCATCGAGTGAAGGCTGTAAATTGGCTTCGATTTAGAGGCTATTTTTTAAATTTTGGGACCAACCTAATACTTCTAGCCTATACAGCCGACTAGAGTAGTCGTTTATCTGCAAATATGTGCAAAATCCCATGTACGTTTTCAATATTTCAAAAGTTGTGACCGTTTTTATCAGCACATGTACCAGCGTTCGTAAACCAAGATGGCGGCCCGTCGGACTGAACGATCCATTTCTACGACTTCACGGAAAAATAGGGGACTGTGAACAGTCTAATTTTCTCCGGAAACAGTAAACATTAAAAAATTGGCCAATTTAACAGCAAACACTAAAAATTTTGGGCAAATAACACTAAACACTAAACCCCATTCAGACCCTCATCAAACGTTAACCGTAAAAGCCACCACCCCATTGAGACCCTCTAAAGCGGGTTTTGATTTGTACGTCACTGCGTTGATTCATTTCCAATTACTGCAATAGGCAATTGTGAAAAGGCTCACAAGTTATTTGTTTAGAATTGTTCAGTACAACACCCATGTATGTCATTATGGATGCTTTCCACAAAGGGAGGGCATTCAAGACTTTCACAGGAATGCGGAATGAAGACCAACGCCTTAAAGACTGGTTCAGTAATCCATTGTCGAACTTACCGACCGGTCAAGTTTTTACAAATATGCGAGGCAGCAAGGCGAACGTGGCGTGCGAGGCGTACGATGCATACGGGTTAAAAATCCCTTATCCTAACTGAGTATGCGGGGCACGAGACGTGCGAAGCATACTAGTCAGAAATCCCTACTACTTACTTACTTACTCCTCTTCGTGCACAGATACACATAAGGCCTCAACCAAAAAGCGCCATTGGCTACGGTCGGCCGCTGCTCGTTCGAGGTGGCCCCATGTCCATTCGTTGTCCCTCATTTCTCTTTCCACTGTCCTTCTCCAAGTTTCTTTTGGGCGACCTCTCTTTCTACGGCCATCGGGGGTCCATCTAAGGGCGACTCTTGGTAGGTCTGTAGGCATCATACGAAGGACATGACCAATCCATCTCCATCTCCTTCGCTGCACTTGCTGTGTGATGGTTTCTGTTCTTGTAATTCTACGCAGCTCATAGTTTGAGATTGTGTTTGGCCAAAATATGCGGAGAAACCTTCGTAGACACCTATTCTGGAAGACTTCTAGCTTGTGGCTAATGGTCTTGGTCATCTTCCAGGATTCCGCACCACACAAAAGAGTACTTAAGACATTGCTCTTGAAGAAACGGATCTTGGTTTTCTGGCTGATGTTTCTGGATTTCCAAGTGCTCCGAAGAGAGGCAAAAACCTGACTTGCCTTTGAAATCCGAGCTAGAATCTCTTCCTCTCCATCTCCGCTGGTTGACACCATTGAACCAAGGTAGGTAAAGTGCTAAACCTCTTTGACTGCTTCCCCATTCAGCATGATGGCTTCGCTGGTTTTGCTATTCATCCTTAAATGACTGGTCTTCTTGGTACTGATCTTTAGGCCCAAGCTCCCTGCTGTAGTTGCCAAGGTGTTGGTCTTTGCCTGCATGTCTTGGTATCGATGGGAGAGCAGCACAATATCATCTGCCTATTATCCCTATTATCCCAATATAAAAGCAAACAGCGAGCTAATTAACTGTAGGCTAACCAATTTGTTATTTAGGCTAACCCAACTGGCTCGGATGACTCACCAGCCATGTGAACGGTGCGGGCCACAAATCCCTTATCCTATTAAATAAAAACTATCCACCAGCTACCTAAGCTAACGCCTGAGCAAAACGATGATGAGAGTTAATGAGAGTTCAAACTTTCGCTCTCGTTTGGCCTGAAACTCCATGCACTCTCATAGACTTTGAACATCTCCAATTTTTTCAAAAGAGTTGCTTAGAGTTTTTTCTTTCGTTTTCTCGCTCTTGAGGCATGGTCTCTCGTTCTCGTTTGGCTAACTCTCATCAATAGCCTAACCGAAGTGTAATATCGTCGGATAACCAATAAGGTATTTAATAACCTAACCGAAATGGCTCGCTGGCTCGCTCTTTGTAACGACGTAATGTTTGGATCGACCCAAATTACTACTATAATTGATTCAAACGTCAATCTTTTCATTGTATACGAATTTCGGCACATGAGAACGGTTTGATAAAAATTTCACTATTTTTTATATATGAGAATTTATTTTATAAGAATATTGAGGCTGAAATTTGCGAAATTTAAGAATATCTTAAGAATAAACCCGAGGCTGGGATTTCGAAAAGAATATAATTTATGTTTTTGGAAATTTTTAGATGCGATATAATCTAATGTTTTAACTAAACCGTATAAAATTCTTCCTTTCTCTAAACGGCAAAGCTAGCCAATAAAACAATAAAAACCTGCACTAGCCAAATGCTCGATGTCAATGACAGTTTAATGAACGGTACAAGTAATAAACATGTATATGGTATACGGCACAAAATACATGAACTAAACCTAAAATCTAAGAATATTCACTAGAATATTTTCAGCCTAACATCGAAAATTAAAATTAAAGAAAATTCAGAATTAAGAATTATTTATTGAAAATTAAGAATATTCAGCCTGGACCAGAAAAACAATATTTTTATAAAAAGAAAAGAGTGTATTGTGGGGCCCTGTGCTACAAACCCAGTCTTTCGCACTTTGATGCTGCCTCTTCGAGGTAGGACCACAACTGACAACAGTTTACATAAAAATATGACTTAACTAAATGGCACACTTAAATTCGCGCTTTAAGATGTTGAAAATTAAAAAATAAGTAAACTACACAATTTCACCAGATGTTTACAAGAGTAAGATTCCCTTGGCTTGAAATGCAAATCAATTTTTCGTTCTCGTCATTTGAAGTTTATTTGACCAAAACAGAATGAGAAAACAAACATTATTGCCTCAGTCCATTGTTATAATTTCGACGTTAGATTTTTCGGCTAGAAGCTCTACCGCGCAGAATTTAGCACACCCTAACAGCATCATAAATATTTGTAATATTTATTTTAGTGTCCCCAATTAGCTCTTTAGCTAAATATTATTAAATATTGTATGTATGTATGTGTAATCATTTTTCTTGCTCACAATTGCATCTGAAATTTTGTTTCTATTCAATTCGTTTTCAGCTCACAGTGTTTTGATAAACACAAAATAAGTTTGCTTATGTTGTGTTGTTGCGAAAAATCAATATTCGTGTCAAGTTTACCTCAATTGATCAAACAATTTTGTCGCTTTAACTTAATTCCTTGATTAACCGTGCAAAACCTGAGGTCATGCGTCCAGTAATATGAGTTTATTGGACGAAATTTTTTAAGCGAATCAGATAGGTAAATCAGGGGCACCCAACGGAATATTTCGTTTTAACGGATTTTTTACTCTAAAAAGGTCACCTAGAATTTTCGGGAGCCTTTCCCTGACTGGAATTTTCGAAAAGGTAAGTTTTGATCCCTATAACTTTCGGATCACTAGACTTTCAGCTAGAAAATCCGAACAGATAAAAAAAAATTTAGGGGATAAAAATATGCCTATATCTACCGTTTAAATACTAAAATATGTTCAACGGTGCTATCTTTAAGTGGTTTTGAACTATATTCTCGATGGGTGCCCCT
>NW_027558134.1:0-50026 GCF_052425735.1 Oculina patagonica
TTTATTTGCCATTATTTCAGCTGGCCCTGCCGCTCAAGCATTGGCAGGATAAGCCTTGAGAGACACTGCAATGCAAGAAGAAACTAACTGACCTCTGCCTGTTGAAACTGCTAGGACTGTCTGTTTAGACGAAAAGAGCCAAGAGTGTAAATTGGCTACAGAACCCAGATCACTGTGCGTTTCTCAAAGTTTTATCCATTTTACAGTACTGCAATATTGATATTGGGAGGTGCAGGTCCAGGTTCAAGCCCTGGCCAGGGTTATTGTGGTGTGTTCTTGGGCAAGACACTGCTCTCACAGTGCCTCTCATTACCTAGATGTACAGACTAGCATCCCATCCAGGGGGAATATTATAGGAATATTATACCTATAACGGGCTCAATGCTACAGAGCCCAGGATAAGCTAACTGCATTTATGGTTCATTTGGCCTGAAACAAACTTTGCCTAATTTTACCGCATGTGATATTACAAACCTGTTGTCTGTGAAAAGCCTTCCAGTGGTTTCCTAAAGTCCAAAGAAGACGGCAAATACTACAAGCTCTATACACACTATGAAAATAACAGAAACACATTATATCCAGCTGCTGTTCATGCAGTGGTGCAGTTTCCTGTGCAGCCGTTGTCTGGGTCATGAAAATAAACTGTTATGTTATATAAAAAGTTATAAATAATTAAGTATTTATTAAATCATAATAAAATTTCCATAATTTTTAGGGTGATAAACAATGAGAATTGCACAGATGCTTGCATTATAAATCTGAACAAAAGTGCTCTGTATGTGCATGCACTATTGCAATTTCTGAGTTTTGATTTCTTTCGTGCTTGCTGGATATGAGATAGTTATGGCCAACTCGGACCTACGCACCTTGTTGGCTATCAACCATCTCATATCCAACGCATGTTCATGAAATAATTGTAAATTAGTTCTTTTATGTGGACCAGCATTTTTTATGAGGCAATAAAATAATTGAGTGTGGAAAATTAACAATAAGATTGCTAGGAAAAAATCTATAATATTAAACAAAAAAGAGCACCAGCCTAGAACAACTTTAATAGAATAAATATTGATAAATATTTCTTTCATTTACCAACAAGTAAAAGAGCCACTTTTACTGTCTTTTTTGCTGCCTGGGCATTGCCAGCACCAAGAGCATTTCACACACGAACCCCAGCAGCTGAGCCACACTTATTCCAAGAGGAATCTAAAGAGTTAAATTCAATGTACAGATTGTTAAACACCGTGGCCAAGCTTAGAGGACTTGTCAAACAATGGCTGTGGTCACATCAAGGCCATTAACTTAAATAGTTAAGACATAGAAAATCTTAGTTGCTTATTTTGGTAATGTGATCTCTTTTCTTCTCAATTAGTATGAACCTTATGAGTGATTTCGCCAGAAAAACAAAAACCACAAACAAACAAAAACCCTTACTAGGAAACAAAACAAACTAAAGAATATGACAGCAAAATGAAATGCAAAACCAAAACTTATTTATGACCAGAACAAACTGTAGCTAATGGCGCCAATGTGACTGCAATGTTGACAGCAATCACTTGCTACTGTTTAGTCTGACGTCATGTAACTAAAGGATAATCAGAACTAACTATACTTAACGGCAATGGTGAGGCTGCAATCGATGTAGTGGCCCCAGTAAAAATATTTTGTGATCACAGTGTGATCACGGATCACGCCTGTGATCACGGGTGTGATCACGCCTTTTACCTTGATCACGCCTTTGGGATAGCGTGATCACAGTGTGATGGGAGTGATCACACCCGTGATCACTCCTGTCACGCCGTGATGAGAGTGATCACTGCCAATTCACCGTGATCACGTTATAGTTATGGCGATAGACAAACTACTTCTTCCCGTAGAGAGCAAGATAGGAGCCTTGAAAATGACGTACCAAAATTAATATAATCTTAAACTAAATTCTTGAGCATCTGCAACGGTAAGATCAGCAGTGTTCTAATTGCAATGTAGCAATTTGTCCGGCTGTGCGCTCACACTTAAATACGACACTTGACAGGCGGATCGTTTAAAACTAATATAATCTGTTGCTTCGGAAAGTAGCAACGTAAATTCAAGTTTGATGTAAAGATTTAAGTAATGGTATAAGCTGTAGTTTTTTGTCCCTTTTCTTCAAAATCGTAATTTACTCACCGATGAAAGTCCGCGCTTTTGGCGTGATTACTGCGTCAGAATGAATGAAAACATTAATAACAGTTTGCCGACAAAGTTGGCAATCGTTTGTTTTTCCTGACTGTTTTGGCTTCATAATAACTTGTGGTCACATGGAAACAATTTGCAAGAACACTGCTTGTTTCTTTTCTTCTGTTTCTCAGCATAATCTTTTTTATTTTTCAGCGCTGATCTTTGGCTTTCGTAAATACGTGACGGAATTCGGGCGCAAAAATAGCTGACTGCAATGTAATCTCAAGTTTCATGAAGCACAGACAAAACGCGATTGGTCAATTTTGACAACACGTTTATTGTTTTCAATACCGCTTGCTCATGTTACAAAATTGAAGTCAACCGTTGATATTACAGCGGGAAAGTCTTAGTCCTTCATAGCTCGCTATGATGTAAAATTTGATCAAATAATTTGCCTTTTTAAAGACAGATTTGTAAGTTTAAGTGTGGAAATGCAACAATGTAACTGCGGTCCACGTTAGATCAACATCATGGAAGCACAAATGTTGATTTAGTCCGTTCGGCAAGTTGAAATAACGATGAATTGGTTTACCGCTCTCTACAAAACATTACTTCTTGGATAATTGAATTCTGCAACGAGGGAATCGAAGGAACCGAGACAATTCGCAAATCGAGGTGAGCAAGTGTCAGCTTAAACGGCTGGTCAATATAGAAATACACAAGCGTCAATGTAATCGAAGAATGACTGTAGTACGACTAAAGCTTTCCATAATGGCGCACTCACCAACGGTCAACTGTTGCGGATAAAAGGTCTTGACTCTTCATCATTTAAATAATTTGTTTTACAGTTTATTTGGTTACAAGTTAGTTACGGTAATGGGCTAGTCCTAAGTGCAAGCGTTTGCTCACAACAAGTTGTTATTTGCTTTAGAATTGATTTCACTCGTACGTACAGCCAACATTCCGTGAAAGTTGTAAAGCGTGTTATATGATAAAAATAAAGAGTTATTCAATTTCATCAAGGTGTTTAGATGTTTTATTTAGGAATAGCATTTGTCTCACTAAGAAATTCAAGGATATTTTGCTTGAGACCGTGCTTGACGCAATTTTTTATTCTTCTGACCGTGATCACGCCACCGTGATTTTGGGTTTGATCACGGTTTCCAGCGTACCAAGGCGTGATCACCTTCCATCACAATATATTCCGTGATCACGCGTAAAAAGTTTTTACGCGTGATCACGCTTTGTGATCACGCCCGTGATCACACCGTGATCACACCCATATTTTTACTGGGGGGGGACCCTGTCCCTCCAACCACCACTTACTTAGCCTGCACACAGGCTACCAAGTGGGACAGGGTGAGAAAAGAAAGGTCACGCTTAGCTTGCTTTGCTCGTCGATTTATTTTTTGCCCTGCTCCACATGGGAGCCTGTTTGCAGGCTACTGACAATAACTAGGGACCTTAAGCAACCAGTGGGAGTGGCGGTGGCTTAATGGTTAGTGCGCCGGACTCCAAATTGAGCAGTCCGAGTTCAAGCCCCGGCCGGGGTCACTGTGTTGTGTTCCTGGGCAAGACACTTTACTCTCATAGTGCCTCTCTCCACCCAGGTGTATAAATGGGTACTGGCAAATTTACTGCTGGGGGGGTACCCTGCGTTGGACTAGCATCCTATTCAGGGGGAGTAGAAATATTCCTAGCTGCTTAATGTTACAGAAACTGGGAAAGCTCCGGCAGTGTGGGCGGCATGGCTTGTGGCTTCCCCTTTTAAGCAACCACGACACTGGCCATCTGATGACAATGTTAATGTAAGAGTGTCTGTTGGAGACACAACTAATCTCCAGCTGTATATGCAGACCAGTGACGGATTCAGTCCTTGAACTGAGGAGGGGGCTTTTTTTGTGTGTGTGTACATCCAAAAACATTTTAGCAGGGGATTAGTCATTGAAAAAAATGTCTTTTAGCAAAAATTAGAAGGAGCCACAGGCCCCTCCCCTAGATCCACCACTGTAGACTCAGTGCTACATTAAAACTTGGACATTTGCTATTGTACTTTCACAATTTAGAAACTATGCAGAATTTGGTCATCATCTCATGTTGTTGCTTATTACACCAGTTGCAGGGGACAGTAAAGAAATGTACCAAGAAGAAAAATGCAGGAGAAAAGCTATTGTACTGTTCAATAAAACTTTTCTTTGGCAATGTTCTCATTGCTTGGTGTCAACATTGTGTTTTGCACAATTATGGGGGACTCAGTTTAATAGTTAATTATAAAATAATGATTTCTACATGTAGTACAATATACAAGGAATAATACAAGGAATATTATTTCTCACCATATAAAGAAATGCTGCCCACTGGAAAACAATGCCATAGGTTCCCAACTGTACCTCACCAAAAGTCCCTTTTAAGAAAAAATAAACAATACACTCATTGGCAAGACTTAATCGTTGTTACTAGTATTAAATACTTAATACATTGAATTTTAAACTTTTCTGGGAAAGAAGCCCTGGACCCAGCCCCTTGCATCAAACTTGTCAAGGACTCTGGGTGTTACCTACAGGCATGTGATACTACAAGTCTTCATCTTTATTTCAAAAGTGAGGTGTGATTGTACAGGGTGGCCAGTTAATCACATAATCTAAATAAAAAAGCATAAGCATGCACCTAAAACTCAATGGACAAACACCTGTGATTCAACACATTCTAAGGAACCAAGGGGTATGTTTATTAAACCAAAGGGGGGGCTCATTTAAAGGTTGCTAAATTAAATCATTTTGATTATGGTAGGTTTTTACTATACCTGCTAAAAATGCTCCAAGTTCAAAACTCCACCACTCAATACAGATCATCACCATGCCAGACACAGCAAGCTTAATAAACTGTCCCCAGTCTAACAGACTATCAGTGGTCCAACCTGTAATGCCAATTTAAACAGTGTTGTATTAGTGACATACAATGAAACCACCATATAATGAAGTGTCAGGGGACTGGGAAATGTACTAATTATGATTTTAGTAATTTTGTTCTAATGTATGATATCCACGGTCTCCCAGATGTCCACCCCACGGAAAGTTATTGGAAATTCTGAAAAGGTGGAGTCTCAAAAGCCAGGATAGGATAGGATAGGATAACTTTATTTTAACACGGTATTTCCATCAGCCTATTTAAGAACTATTATTAACTAACTAACTACCTGCTTACCTAACTACAAGTACAACAAAAATATAAAAATACAAAACAATAGACGCTGCCAAGTTAAGTAAAAAGCTGAACTGGAATTTACATAGGGTGCATAGGGTGGGGGTTGAAACCAAAAAAAAAGTTTTCTAGGTGGGGGGGGGGGGGGAATATGGATGTTTTCTGGAACAATGCAGTGGGTATTCGCTATACCAGGGTTCTGTGTTCCAAGACTATCATTTGTTTTATAGTAACTGGGGAATTTGTTATGAACAGTTTATTTGTCTGGTAATTATGAACAAATGTCATTTTCTGCCTTAATGAACGCACACATGTAGGTTTACCTGGCCATGTTTGTTTATGCAGCTTGAAAGCTTTCATGTAGACAAACATTAACAAAAACATAGTCATTGTTGAAAGGGCCCAGCTGAATGCTACTCCTCTGTGAAAAAAACAAACACTGATTAGCAGGCAATTATAGCAAAACTTTCAATTTTTACATGTACCACACTATACATAATCCACACAATACACTATACATAATCCATTTCAATTATGGCCTGTGATCCTGTGGTTGTCCTGTGAACATGCAAGCGAAAGTCCTTCTATGTGTAAGTTGTTCTATGTATCTTGATATGTGGCAGGTTGGCTAATTTATGAAGTCAGAGTTTCGTCGCCTCCATTCGATTTCATGGTTTGATGCCATTTTGGACTGACTGGCTGGCACAGATGGCCTCGATCTCATGTGAGAAGACATTAGAAAGCAATTAATTACCTCATAGCAACGTCAACAATTACAATGAGCCGCAAAGACAGCGCGCACAAAAACAATTAATTAAGCAGATACCGCTAGGCTGTAACAATTTTATTAAGCAATTAATGCACTTATCAGCGGCCATCCCGGGGGGCGGACCCCAGGGACATACGCGGGCATGGTGCAGGATTTGTTTACTTTAAACACTCACAGGGTAGCCCGGGATTTGCACTTTCATAGCAGGTTCCCCGGGGAAAGACCGCGGGATTTGTAGTGCCGCCGTAATAAACCATTTCAAAACATATTCAACGGATCTCAGTTCTTCATTATCAGGAAACAAGAAAATCTCCCCTTTCCCATTCCATGCATGACTTATAAGGTAAGGTAAACCTCATTATGTGTAAAAAAGAGTGGAATAGCTCTCTTTCCTTACATTTTATTAACTCTGATAGGTATAATTATGGCAAAAAGAAAAGTTTTTTTCAAATAATGCACTGTTTGACTTCGCAGAGCACACTTCTTTACCCCCCAGGAAAGGGACATTTGTAGCTTTTTGTTAAAAAATTTTGCTTTTGCGTAGGGGGGATTTGTAAACCTCGTTGTGCAAATGCCTGGGGGTTCCCCGGGGGTTCCCCGATTTGATAATTGAGTTTAACCTTTGTAAGGTTTCAACAGTTTTAGCAATGTCGTTCATTTTCTGCATGGACATGATTGAGGTTTGCACATCACAAACAGACCTACCGGTATAATGTGTTGTTCCAGAAAATATCCATTAACCCCTCCCATGGAAGGTTTCTGGGTTTGAATCCCCCCACCTCTCTGGAAATTCCAGTTAAGAGGGTCCTGAAGGGGGGGTACCAAATCCCATTTCCCAGTCCAAATTTTGGCGAAATCCCATTTCCCAGCCAATTTTTTGTCTAAATCCCAGTCCCAGCAGTGGAATTCACAGTGCGTGGAAAATCTGGTCTCAAGCGCATAATATCTGTATTGTCCTAAATGTAGTCCACTCCCTGAACTTTCCCTTTGGTGCCCTACATAGGGGTTGAACCCAGGCGCAGGAAGAGCGTGTCCAGAACTTGAACTTGCATGTGCATGCTCAGAAATCTGTTGTCCCACCCACCTGCCCTTTAAAAAAGGGGGGAAACCAAACCATATTCCACAGTACCTTTGGACACGCACGCGTACAGATGATAAATTAAAAAATTTAGTGTATGTGGATTTAGTACCTATTCTTTAAATTACGGCTTTAGACAAAGGTTACGACAATTTTTCTTGCAGATCGCGCTTTGGTTGCATAGTTGAATTTTTCATTTTAGTGAGCTATTATTACCCTAGCGTGCATGTTACATGTAAGAAAAGCCACACTTCCCTGTCATTTTTGATTGGCTTGTTTCGAGCATGCACATACAAGTTATCCTGGACTCTCTCCTCTCGCACCTGGGTTCAACCCCTTTATAGGGCACAAAAGGGATAGTTCAGGGACTGGACTATCCAAAATCATGTTTTTATTTCTGCAAGTTATTATCACTAATACTGTTGAGAACATCACTTTTCATTTGTTCGCTTGTCTTGTAGAGAATTATAATTTTTTAGTAGCTTTAACTAAAGCTGTCAAGTTTTTATCCCTTACCTACCACTACCCTGACTGAGAACAACTTACTATCACTTCTTTTGAATATTCCATTTGTGCCCATGCTCAGTCATAGCTGTTCCACTGAATTACTTAATCACTGTCAAGAAAACTGATCGACACTTGATGGACATTCATACAGTGAAGCAGTGGTTTCGTTTCAGAGTTTTCAGCGTTTTAACTATTCTATGCGGACTTTAAGATTATTACAGAGCGTAAAATATGTATGTTTAGTCATTTACTGACACTCTTCCCATTCCCATTTTTTGTTTCTGTATCCCAGTTCCAGTGACCCAAATCCCATTTTCCCAGTGAAATAATAGGCAAATCCCAGTCAAAATGGGCAAATCCCAGTTCCCATTTTACCCCTTCAGGACCCTCAGTTAAGCCCCATACTCTCCTTTAAAATATTTTCATTTTGGTACCCCCCCCCCCCCTCAGAATTTCCATTGACCTTCTGTGGGGTGGGTATGGATATTTACTGGAACTGCACAATATCAAGAGAATATGAAAACATAATATCGTACGTGCCGCTCCTTGTACCTTATTACCTCCAGCTTTTACTCCACCCTCCTCTCTCCCTTATCACTCCTCCCTGCCGAAAGCACTCCCCTAATTTCCAATTAGTACTAGTTTAGGTTGTTCTAACAAGGTCACACTCACTCACTTACTCTCGCACTCTAACTATCGATTCCCAATTTCTCGGACCTCCAGGGGAAATGAAAATTGGTTTGAGAAATCAAGAGTTTTGAGAAACCGAGGGTAAAAGAAATCGGGATTCTACATGTACTGCACATTTCTCCCAACTAAACTGCTTAACTTAACAATATAATAAATTTAAGAAATAATTTAATTTATTTGGATTCACCTTACCTAAAACCCAAATTGAAGACAAACATCATCAGTGAATTAATACCAATTTGAACACCATTGGAGACCAAACCAACATAAAGGATTGGTTTTACAATGCCCTAGTACAAAAGAATAACAATTATTAAATTAATTCGAGTTTATGAGTGAAAGAAACTGTGCAAGAAGGTTGCAACAGTCAATTTAAAGGTGTTTTAAAGGTATTTTTATTCCTCTAAGGTAATTTCAAAAAAGGTATTCAGAATCGTACCTGAGTTTGAAGATACCTTTGCAACAGTAAAAATAGAAAATTGCCCTGTGAAACAAAGATCCATGTGCAGATTTAAACAGTGTATTACAGCTGTGTATTACAGCCACTGTAAATTACATATTTAATGATTCTACTACATACTCCATGCACAGAAAGAAAGACATTATTTTTATATTTATTAAAACGATCCTTCACCATATTAAAAATGCATGCATTCCTGAGCAGAAATTTCTGTTATGTCAAGTACATTATTTTTAGTATTTTCAACATGAATATGATAATCCAGGAATATTCTTAGCCATTGAACCACCATTTTTGGCTATGAGATGTTAAAGAGGTAAATTAGACATTAAGTGACTACCGTATTTACTTGAATAAGCGCCGCGGCGCTTATTAAATTTTTCGCATCTCAAATGCTACACTTATTCAAGAGCGGCACTTATTAAAATGTTGGACGTGGTAAAGAATTTTTTTCTTTTAATTTAACGGTCTTTTCTATCTGTACAAAGCAAACGCTGAGAACAGGCTACTTGCACAGGTAACTGGAAAAAGGAAGAGGGAAGTTGGGCTTGTAATGCCGCCAAAACTCACAGCCTGCACAACAAATATAATCACTTTGAATTGAAGAACATCGCTTTTAATGTTAAGAAATTTCCAATGTTGTTTTAGAGTTGCTTGGTAGTGGATTTTTAGGAATTCCTCGAATAAGCGCCGCACCGGGACTGCGGCGCTTAACTGGGGGTGTCACTTATTAACTTTCTTGTCCCTGATGCGGCGCTTATTCAAGGGCGGCGCTAATTCAGGGGAGGCGCTTATTCGAGTAAATATGGTATTCACAACACACTAATGTGCATTCCAGAACAGATATTCAGTTAGAGATGTTAACATTAAGTTAATGGCCATTTTAAAATATTTGAAGAACTTACTATTGAAGCAGGGAGGCATATAAGGACAAACTCTTGTGTCAAACTGAGTATTAAAAAATTGAAAGGGAAAACATGTATTAATAGACCACAAGGCTTGGTAAATGGAAAAACATGTTAGGTACATGTATACCCCTTATAAACTAGGGTACCCAGCAGGCAAAGTTGCCCACCAGCAACTATTTGTGGTCAAGCTTAGCTTCAAAGCCAAATGACAAATAATTTATGTTAAATAATTTATTATTAAATTATTATACTATTTATAAACTTAAATATTGTCAATACTTACTATGAAACATTCTTTTTCTGATGTACTGTCAACAACAGTAACTCAGTGTTAATCCACAGAGCCCAGGTTAGTATGCACGTTATTCCTAAAATCCACACCCCTCTCTGCAGTACAACACCGACCATACGAAAGTTCTTGGCTCCAAATGCTTGGGAACTTAATGTTTCCAGGGCAGACCCCAAACCAATATAAATGGATGGTCCAGTAACATTGATAAATGAAATAGCTAATGTCCCTGCTGCTAATTCAACTTCCCCGACACGTCCCGCAAAAAACAAGCTGATCATAGCGACCAAATGGTAGAAGAAGTAGGCTAATACTGTTGGCCATGCTAGTGTAAACAACCCTTTGAGTTCATCATAAGTGCTTCTTGACAACACTCCACCACAACAACCAGACGCCTTCTTTTCCTGTAGACATTGTTTGTTTCCTTGTCTAACGTGTATCTCAAAATGATCGTTTGGTAAAGCTGTGTGCTCTGATGGGCCATCGCCCATGATGTGATCTGCAAGTATTTTATTATTATTAAATTTATTCATGAGAAATAAACAAATTGTTCAAAAAATTGTAGACAACCTTGCCAGTTTAATTGTCTTTTAAATATCTTTTGTTTTCTCAAATTCCTGTTGTGTTTTGTGACAATATAATACATGCATTGGATGTGGCATTACTGCATGTGTGAAACTAAAAATTGCGTCAAACTGAATTATTTTGTTCTGACTAAGGGCCTCTTCACATGAGCCCGGTTTACGGGCTGTCTCAGTTACCAGGACGGATTTTGACGTCTGTTCATATGGAAAATTTTAGCCCGGTTGACGGGGATAAAATTCAAGAAACAAAGCCAAAATGGCGACACATAAAGTTGCATCTTTCGCGACTATCGTAGCTTTATTGACCCTTGTAACTTTATTAATAAAGCTAATTCGCATATTTCTGAAGTGGAAATAGATACAAGGCAAAATTAAGCAATTTTGACCACCCAGTTACGAAAGGGAAGCTATTTTCTCAAAAAAAGTTGCGTCCCGGCGACCGGGCTGGAGTGTTCATATGGGAAAATATTCTTCCCGGTTGCCGAGATCTCGGTTGCAGAAACCGAGATATCGGTAACCGGGCTGGCCCACCTTCTCATATGAACACATCCAAAATTTTACAAAGAAAATAGGAGTGAGCCGAGATCTTGGTAACTGGGCCAGCCCGGTCAACCGGGATCATGTGAAGAGGCCCTAAAGGCATTAGCTTTTTCAACTTGCTACGGCGGTTAAAATATTCACCTTTATCGACTTCTTGTTGACAATCAACTAAGTGTTTAACGTACCTACTGATGCAGCACAACAAGGAACAGTAGTAAGGCTATGTTTACACAGGTCTGGTTCCAGACAGATTTAAATGGATCTTTTTCAAAAATGGGCCTTCTGGACTGATCTGGAACTGGTCCGGAACACATGCAAATGGATCCAAAACTGTACCACTCTTTTATGATTCCAGACAGTCATTTGAATGGATATTGATCTTTTTTAAAAAATAGGCCTTCTGGACTGTTCTAGAAATGGACTGGGCAGAACACAGGCAAACGGATCCAAAACTATGACCTGCGAAACAGCCATTCAGTTTTGGAGTTGTACCGGACCAGTTCCAGAAACAACCGATAAAGTAAGTACTAAGGTGTGTACTGAGTCTATAAGTATGACTGCAAATTATAACTAAAGTACTAGGTAAGACTGTTAAACTCAATTTATGTGGGAGACTTTTCTCCCGACCAGCCGTCATTTTAAAAACTGAAAAGACCATCTGTTTTGGCAGGCAAAACACGGACTCAGTTTTGGCAAACCTTCAGAGACAGATTGCATGCTGGGAAACATTGCATGCTGGGAAAAGTAGGTAGGACCACGAGGAAAACGGGAGTGACTAATTCGCACGCAGTTGATGTAGCGAGACTTCTTATTTTTTCATACGAGGTATAAATCACACTTAACTTATTTTTTTTTAAGTTAAAAAAAGTAGGCAAATATCTGTTCGAGTGCAAAGAGTAAAAACACAGATAGCTATTAAACATTGAGATAACAACAGACAGATTACGAAACTACCGGTATTTCCTTGTTCTTGTTTAACGCTGCATGGATAGATGAATTTTGGTACTCGACAGTGGAAGTCACAAATATTACAATTGTCTTTAATTTATGGCTTAGCGAGCTGTTGTTTTCTGAAGAAATACAGCATGATAAATTTTGCATTAACTGAAAAACTCGTAAAAAAATTCGAGCCCCAGATTGGATTTGAAACCATGACCCTCTGTGATCTAGTCGGATGCTCTAACTACTGAGAGACTCCATGGTGAGCGACGATGAAATGTATTTTACCTTTCTGCTAGAGTCTTTGCAAGATTTGGTCACGAAAAATGAGAGAGAGCAAAGGCAAGATGCATGCTGAAGAAATTGCTGAAACATGCAAGAAAGGCTTTGTAAGAATTAATTTTTCACCAAATTTGCTGGCCAACAACCTCATTCCCATGGTCTCTCTCTACCAGCCCCCTCTACTCTCGTTCCTGGGGGTGGGGAGAGACCCTGTGAATGAGGTTGGCCGGCCAAAACCTTATCAGTTGAATTTAGGTAAGAGATAAGACGACAGAAAATACTTTTGAAGCTTACTTTAAGCCTTTTTGGCCAAAAACGAGAGCCCTCAAAATGGCCAATTTAAATTTGCAATCTTTTACAATTTCCCTCAATGTGAAAGTGATAAATGATCATCGCAGTGAATTTCCAATTTCAGCAATTGAAATAAAGAAGCCTGAAGAAAGATTCAGGGCTTTATTTCGTTGATGCCCTGATTTTTTCCAGGCTTCTTTATTCCAATTGCTGAAATTGGAAATTCACTGCGATGATCATTTATCACTTTCACATTGAGGGAAATTGTAAAAGATTGCAAATTTAAATTTTCATATACATCAGGGTATCCTGCGTTGTAGACTAACTAAACCCTGGTATAGTCAGTCTGCGAAACGCAGCCGAAAAGCTTGTTCCGATATCCCGCAGGTTTGTGAGGATCTGTGTATTCACTTCTGATTGGCTAGTTTCATCTTACTTTCGAACAGGCCTTGTCATTGGACACATTAAGATCAAAACTGGTCACAAAAGACTTGCTAAGCTAAAAATAACGAAGACAGTATTAAAAGACGTTTTTGTAATTATCAATCGGACAAAGTGGAAAATCAAAGATTTGCCGTAGCCTGTTCATGCCTGTTGGCCGCCTGTTGGCAATTCAAGAATGAATTTTTGACCTCCAAAAAATTCCCGCAGCTAGCTTCTAATCTATTTCGAAGATGATTAATTTTAAACCGCTTCTTCTACAGCTTTTACTGAAGTCTTTCAGCAGTCAAGGTGCACTCCTTCGCTAGCAGTTTCCTTCGCTTGCTTTATGCGCTTGGAGAAATTGTCTGTTACACATGTCTATTACACATGGTACGCACCAACATTCTGTTTGCATGGGAAAAACAAAGAAAGACTGTCAGCGTGACCACAAAACAAAAGCGTGTTAGAGAGTAATGACATTAATGTGAAACTAGCCAATCAGAAATGAATACACAGATCCTTGCAAACCTGTGGGATATCGGAACAAGCTTTTCGGCTGCGTTTCGCAGACTGACTATACCAGGGTTTAGTTAGTCTGCAACGCAGGCTAACATCAGGGCTGTACCTAGGATTTTTTGTCTGCGGGGGCAAACTCCGCTAAACTCTGCTGTGGGGGCAAACTGCAATATAGAGCTCTACAAGAAATAGCCCAGCAAAATCAAACACTTTGTTAGAAATTTAGTTTTCCTGGAAGGGGCAACTCCCCCCCCCCCTCCCCCCGCTAGGTAAGGCCCTGTACATCCACAGTTTATATACGAATCATTTCATATACATTACATCATTTCCCTTAATGTCTTAAAAACCCATTTCAAAATATGTACATTTCCCCAAATTGGTATTTTATGATATTTTGAATCTTCAATATCTGCCTTGCTTAGGTCTGCTACTGATTTGGTTACAGGAAAATATTTGAGAAGTAAAGAAACACAGGCTGTAACTGTTTTAGCTCTGCTACTGATTTGGTTACAGGGAAATTAAATGAGTACTTTCAAGAAAATCGCGAAAATCAGTAGAAGATCCAGACCTCCAGCTAAGTGGGGGCCCCACTCATCCAAGCCCTGGAATAAGGTGGGGGCCCGGGCCCCCCAGGCCCTTCCCCTAGATCCGCCACTGAAAATGGTTGTGCTTGTTTTTCCTGATTTTAAAATAGGGGCAACAGGCAACATGGAAAATGTGACTATTTTTTTGCTGTTCACAAAAGTCAAAATATTTTTAGAGCAGCTTTTATAATTAGGAGATTGGCTCTTCTTAATGGCAGAATTTCTTTTGAATTAGGTCAAGTCCACCGGAGAGCCAGACTCATATATTTCTACATTTTGAGAGTGAAGTATTTGCTCAAAACATGGACCTGAGGCTGGCGTGATGTGTGGTTACTGTGGCAACGATACATCTGCCAATGAAAATATGTTTGGCTTTGTTCATCACTCTAGGAAACCTACCTCCGCACAAAAAATTAAGGGGGAAGGGGGGGGGGGGGTAAAAATTTTCATTTCCAACTGTTTCTCAGAGAGTAGAGACTTACTCTTAAACAAAAAATCATTTTAAAACTAATTTAACATTTAGCCAGTGACAAATATACATATACAATTTTTATTTACACACAATGCATATGAAAGCTACAAGGTTGAGGAATGTGTACAAATTAAAAAGAAAGAACAATAAGAAGTTCCTACATGTACATTCAGCAAAGCTTGTGATCTTGCAAGTATGGTGACATGAGGATCGAGCAAAAACTACTCAAAATAGCTAACAAATAATCTACATGTAGCTGGCGAATGGGTCATCAAAATACTTTAATTGCATTTAACACAATCGTGTCTGGTCATAAAGTAGATACCCACACTAACTGTCATGTTTATAATGACTCACCAGACAGTGAAGGCTCTGTGGTGACCTCTTGAAAGAACTGCAATGAATTTTAGTATAGAACAATAAAAATTTATTGAGGTAAAGTAAATATTACATTAAAAGCGGCCTTTAAGTTCTGATTTTTTTTTGTGTGGCTTACAAGACACACTGGCATCATGATTCATCGATTTTTAATTATTTATTTGTCCACAAGAGTCAACTGCTGGTCACAAGGGTGGTGACAGAGCCTGGGTACAAGGTTTAATCTACATGTAGCCAGAGTTTACCATTTTGGTTGTATTTGTGTGCGGGGTCTCGAGTAATTTTTTCAGGTGTTCGTATCACAAGTTATTTCTTTCAACAACCATGATCCTATTGTCCCGAGTGGTGTAAAAAAGTGGCAGAGTAAAAGGTTAAAGTCTTGAAAAAATCTTAAAATGTCTTTTACTGTGTAATAAAGTTGAATTTGACCAAGTTTCTGTAGTCCTGTCGGCATAAAAGTTATTGATCGCTGGTTAAACTCCATGATGGCTCGTGTGAAATGTCATCTTAAACTTTGATTGACAGAAATCTTGGAAAACGTTTCCGCATGTGTTTTCATTTCCGAAGTCGCCTATCAATGCAAGCGGTAGTAAAATCATTGATTTCAGATAAATTAAAAAAACCTGCGAGTAAGAACCTAAGTTTTTCTAGGTTAGCCTATTTACAGGTTCTTATATAAATGGTAGTTAACACAAATTAAGGCTATTCAGGTTCTTAATAGGTTCTTATTTTCTGAAGAAAATTTACATTGATGCTAATATTAATAACTCTTAGTTGTATTTGGCCCATTCCTTGTATAAATTTTGTGTGCCACATACAGTGTAGGTGCTTATGTAAAAATAAGCACTAACATCTAGAAAATGACATTTTACTACATATATAGCGAGAATTTTATGCAATAAACCTTGCAAATAGAATTCTATATTTTCTATATTTCAAGCAATACATCCAATCAGCTTCGTGTAAAGCTCTCTTCACATGTGAAAAATATAACCAATCAGCATCTAGAGTAGTAAGATTCAACCAATCACAGCGCGAGAATTCAAATGGATAATCCATGGAAAAATCGTGCGGCAAGTTTGCACACGTTGTATGTTTTGAAAACATGGCTACACGTTTTGTTCCTTTACAAAACTTTGCCTTTTAAGAACTTAATGGAAAGGCAAGCTGACAGAAATATGCTAAGTTAACCTAAAGAATACAGCAGTGATAAAAATCATTCTTCAAAGGCAAAGTAAAGACAAACAAAGTGTCCATCAAAGTGAAGGCAAAGACAAGACTTTCTTCGGAACTTAGAACACATCCGCAGACTTTCTAAAATATCAGTAGTAAGGGGTGGCGGTTGGGACAACAGCCAATCAGAATCGAGGATTTGGGACAGTGTCCAATCAGAAAGGCGGATATCGAACACGTGGTACAAAAAAAAATTAACATAATGAGATGCGTACTTACAGTGGTTTTAATTTGCATATCGATACTCGATACTCGGCCGATACTCGATACTCGGTCGATATTCGATACTCGACCGATACTCGATACTCGGCCGATACTCGATACTTAATATTCGATACTCGGTCGATATTCGATCTAATTTACATTTTATTTTATTTTTATTTGATAGGAAGAAGAAAAAAGAAGCGCTGGCGGGGAGTCGAACGCGGGGACATGGCCTGACGCAGTTGTGACTTTTTTCCGTCAAATCCGTCAAATCCACCGTGTTTAAAAAGAAATGGCGCGAACCGCTACACTAACGAGGCACCCGTGGAGAGAATAAGACATGTTTAATCAAGATAACCTGTGACATTAAAAATGGTGTTACAATAGGGTTTACATTGATTACATTCCACGGGTGTCCAGGCTTTGGCTTCTTCATAATGGCGTGACATGTACGCGGCATCTTTGTCCAGTTTACAAGAGGCACAAAGGACAATGTCTAATAGACGATCCAAGACTTCTTGCCAATGATTACTTTCACGGCGTTGACGTTTCACTTCCTTTTCGAGCGCGTCGCACAATTGTTCGTAGGTTTCAATGTCAAAGGAAATGGGTTGTTTCGTGATAGCTGTCAGACTTTCTCCTATCGAGTGGCTTTTTTTCAGCGGTCCTAGCAGATCGTCTAACCCGCCACGGGCGTCAAAGTAGCTGACATTCCCATTGACAAGCAAGGAGATACCTCTTTCGAAGACGATTTTAGTACGACAGGGTATAAAATAAAACGAGTTATGCTCCGGCGCATAGATGAAAGTGGTCCAGTGGCAATCCCATAAGTGTCCGATCCCTATCTCTTTGAGGATCTTCATGGTCGTACCTTCCCAATGTGGATGAATGTTCAACCATTCTTGTTCGGTGAGCATGGTTTGTAAACAGCCTTGACCTTTTCTAAAATCTTCGAAGACATAAATAGTGGGTGTACCGTCGTACGGTTGTGAAAACTCTGTGATACAGTGTGGTTCTAGCGTCGTGTAACTTTTGAGTTGGCGGTCTATGAGCAGAGAATTAGTAAAGACAGTTCTTTGATCCGCGTCCAACCAATTGAATCTCGTGGCCATGTTGTCGCTGTCTCTGCCAACTGAGACCTGCGCAGAGCGAGGGCTTTTGTTTTGACGTGTCATGTGACGTGTCACGTGACCTTTGACGTATAAAAAGAGTCGGAGTGTGCGCATTCGGTCTTAGTTGGAGTGGATACGTGTCCGAGATGAGTAACGAGAAGTCGGTTGGAGCAATGTCTCAGACAGATTTGGAGAAGAAAGGAAAACCTAAGAAGAGGGTGGCTGCTGCAAAGAAAAGCACACCTCCCACGAAGATTCCTAAAGTGAAAGAGGAAACGTTGGAAGAGGGAGAAATTTTCGACACGCAGGATTATTTGTTGCAAACGTTTGGCAAACTGTCTTGTCAAATCCACAAAGACGAAGTGTTGGTCAAGAGAGTCACTGACAGCGGATGGGAATTTTATTTTTGTCCCCATCAATCCAAGGGGGTCATTTGCTTTGTGTGTAGCGGAGCGGCTCAGGTGCACAAGTATTTGCTGGAGATTGTGGAACAGTTGCCTGCCTATTATTATTGGAACATGGAGAAGATGACGTGTTACTGCAACGAAAGCCTTATTCTGAGCATGTCCAAGTCCGAAAAGAATCCAGACCGACTCTACTTAAAGTGCAGAAAGGGAGCATGCCGATTTTTTCAATGGGCCGACAAAGTACCCTACGGAAAAGTCAAAACCTGGTTGGAGACAAAAGTGTACACGGGTGATGAAGACCCCATGTATTCTAGAAAGAGTGCTTACGAGGAACAGAACTATGCTAAACAGGGATACGATTTGGCGCTTCATTTTCCCCCTCCCTAAGGAATCCCATGTATACTAAGTGTAAACAACAACAACAACAACAAGAAATAACACTATGAATCGTTTTTTTTAATGTAAATGAGATTGACACCATAACCAATAGGCTTGACATTTCACCATAGGGCATTTCGTTTTAGGACGCGTATTGTGATATCCACAATCGTCGAACAATTCAAAAATAGTAGGTACAATAGCTTCCATCAATGGACAATACATTTGGTTTAAATCGAGACTCGGTATACCTAAGGTTTCAAAAAGTTTCAATTCAAAGTAGCCCCCTTTGTAGGCATCAATTTGCGCGTTGACGTACTACATTGAGAATAAATAATTTGCACAATGTCTGGTAAAAGAGATTGGTCTGTTCCGTCTTCTTGCGTCTGGGGCTGGTATGACAATCCATGGCCATGTTGTTTCAAACATTGAACAGTACTTTGTTCGGCTGGGGTCAATTCATCCCACTGCAAGTCACTGTAGAAAGCGAACGTTCCTATATCTCCATCATGCGTGTAATAACCTAGTTCTCGTACGGAAAAGTTGTTTCGAAGCGTCCACCCTTCAAAATCCAATACGGCACAAATTTGGCGTTCCATGATGTCTAAAAAAATAAAAATAAAAAACTTACAATAAATTGGCGTCATCTAAACGATCTCCTAAACCTTGTACGCTATACACCATGTCTGTTAGTTGCCAGGGTTCATAGGGCTCGTTGTGGTTTTCCCAATCTTCGAGCGTTGTATAATATCTGTGCAAGCGTGTTAGGATGCGTTTGAGAAATCGGTAAAGTCCTTCTTGACAATTCTCTTTTTCCTCTGACATGTAGTGACGGCATCGAGTCATGTGTCGTTTACAAATCGTCTTCACTCCTTGTACGGTCACGTCCTTAGTTTTTCTTACCTTGACAACACTTGTAGCAATGAAGAGACAAAAGGAAAGCGCGGTGAAAGGGGATGCTCTTTATATAGGAAGGGGTGTGACGTCATGGAAGGGGAAAAAGGGGGGATACCCCCCCCATCCCCCCTCTCTTAGAGGAATGGCACTAGGCTCCTATTGGTCCTAGCTTAGCATATAAGGAGCGCGCGAGGGCAGTCAAGTTACTCGCGAAAATTTTTTTCGGTCTGAGCGCTTGGAGAAGAGAATGGCAGAGAGAGAGATGTCTGACGAGAGCGGAGAAGAGACGCTTAGTGGAGACGAAGAGATGATGGATGAATGGTTTAGTGAAGGAGAACAGGAAGATGTAAAGAGAGCAAAGTTGGAAGCACAGGTACGTTGAGGTGTGCTTTATTTTGTTTGTTTACAATAAAAAAATTAAGACGTGTATTTTGTATTGCAGGGTGCTTCACAAGCAAGTGGTGCTTCACAAGCAAGGGCAAGCACGAGTACAACCGACGAGGATGATGAAGAAGAAGAGGTAATTAGTTATTGGGATTATTTACCGTTAGAAATGCAGCGTCGAATTCAATGGTTAGCCGATAATTTTTCGGACAGTTGCTGAATGAAACTTAAATCTTGAATAAAACGAGTATCGATAATCGAATGTCATAAAACAAGGATGGCTAAAAAGCAGAAAAAGCACCGTGACTGTTTAACAGAAATAGTTACGTGACCGTCTGCAAATTCAGCAGATTCAGCCCGCGTGCGACAACTTGTCGGCAGCGTTGATTTGCATTTTGATCAAGCGTCTCGGCAAAGTTTCAAAACAAGTAATATCTTGGGTTTTACAACGTGTATAAAGTTTATTGAAACAGTAAAATACTCTGCCTTCAACAAAGTTGACTCGAATTGACTCAAACTATCGCTTGACGTGCGGGATTATTTCGCTTGTAACTTGAACCCGAGACGTTGCGAAAGTTGCGAAACCGCAAAACTTTGATATGCCGCACAAACAAACAAGACGCAGGGAGCTTTTGATTTGAAGTGAAGTTTGGAAATTTAGGAAAAATGTTCAATGAAGATGACCGTTTACAAATTGAAAGAGCAAAGCTGTTCGCTTTTTTTTTTCAAGCGAGAGAGCTTGTTTGCAGGAACGAGTCGACAGTGGATTTCAGGTAATGTTTCCTCGACCTCAAATCAAAAGCGCTTGACGTTTGCACACTGTCAAGCATCGAAACATTGTTCTAGTAACTCGTTGAATATAACTTAAGTTTTAAATAAAACGTAAAACTGTATGAAAGCGGGTTTTGATTTTCTTTAAGTTTTGTTTAATAGTAAACTCGGTATTGAATGTTCTTAGTTTTTCGTTCGGCTCAGCTTTTATCACACAATAATATATAGATTTAGGCACGCCTAAAAGCGGAGCTCCCCATTTATTTAATTTTCACTGGAGCTTACAATGTTTTCATTCTAGTGAATAAGCGGCCAAAGTACTAATGTTTATGGCGGTTTATAGGTTCAAGACAAATTTAAATAGCTCACGGTTAAACCGAATGTCAGCAGTACGACAAAAATAATAATCTTAAAGCGGGGCAAAATCATTACTCATGGCACGAAAAATTACTTTAGAGTACAGTAAATTATCTGCTTTCTAGCAATAGAAAATAGTTTCGCGATCCTGTAAAAGTTTCGCAGCAGTTTAGTAGACTCCACAATATCTATTACATTGATATAGGATATATTCAACGTGAATCGCTGAGTCTGTCGGATTAGCTCAATTGGTAAGGTGCCAGTCTGCGGATCGGAAGGTCGTGAGTTCAAATCCCAGAGGGTCAATTTTTTTTTTTTTTTTTTTTTTTTTTTACCCCTTAGCAATAAAATGGTTTGTTTATTATATCAACCCGATTTAGCTTTCGATACTCCTTCATGTACGATGCTGGCTTTACAGATAGACACGAAAGTCATCGATCGATTATGGCTCTCAATGTCCACTTTTTTGGCGGTCGATTACTTTCTACACGTAATTTTCAGCCACATTTTGTTTTATTGCTTCTTGTTTTTCTTTTCAAACCTCTTTAAATTTTAAAGGCCGCCTTTATACGGCCGCCTTTATACGGCCTTCTTGCTTCACTATTTCTACCATCAAACTATGGCGGCCATGTTGCGCGACTCCGTACGTACGCGCCCGCGAACCATGCCGCTATCCATGTTGACCATGAAAACTCATTTCGATAGTGTTCCTTCTTTCATGCGTATGGGGCTCTGCTCTGCGGCCCTTCGGGCCGCTGTAGAGCTCCGCTATAAATTAGTGAATCGTTCAGACTATAAAAACGCCGAATTAGCCGTTCATGACTGGTCGCTTGAATATTATTTTTTTTCATGAGCCTTGCAAACGGGTTGGCTACTCGTTCGGAATAATTCATGTGCCTTGCAAATGGGTCGGCTACTCGTTCGGAATAATTCATGAGCCGTTCGAGTCGTTTAACATCCCGTTTGCAATTTTTCTCAAGTCGTTCGAACGACTTAGCTGCCCGTTCGGAATAATTCATGAGCCGTTTAAACTTTCAGTGGAACTCGTTTCAAACGACTTCAAGACTCGTTTATAACCCGTTTGATAGTCGTTTATTTCACCCGTTTACTAGAAAGCCGCTAGTGTACGTTTTCGCGTGAAAGGTCACATTTGATTTTTTGTCTTACTTCTTTTTTTTTTGTTCGTCATCAAGATGTTCAACTTTGAACTAACACCTCATGTGGACCGACGAGTGCGCCGGTTTGGACTTCATATGAGGAACTACACTGCGCGTTTGATCCAGAGAGGTGGTGGAGGAGCTGATTTGTCCGTACCCCTGGGACAGAGACCCGTCTTGGCGCAAGAAATGGCAGCTGCCCTTCAACGGGCCATAGAACGATATGTTTTGACGGACGATGAAGTGGACGATAGAGATCACCTGCTCGTCAATGTCAATAGCGATCGGTTAAGAAATGCCTATCACTCTGTGCGTCTTAGGGTGAGAGATTGGAGGCACAACACGGAACCGGCGCAACAGGTGTTACAACAATTATCAAATATGCTCAACTCCAATGAGAATTTTGCCATGGATGACACCTTTAACATGAACATTTCGCACGTCAGAGACCCTGGAATGGGACGGGGACGAACCCCCAAATTGGGATTGGATCCCATCTACACCATCTTAAACGACAAACAAAGTGTCGTGCAGATCAAGAACAACGACAACATGTGCTGTGCCAGAGCCTTGGTCGTGGCGAAGGCCTATCGTGATTTAGGTGCGCGGCATCCCAATTACAGAGGGGTCATGCGCAATGAACAAGAGCAAAAGGAAGCGGCGCAGGTCCTGCATAGATGTGCGGGTGTGATGGAAGGACCCTGTGGGTTGGATGAGATTGCTGCCTTCCAAAGGTATTTGAGGGATTATCAGATTGTGGTTGTGTCCGTGGAGCATGGATACCAGATCATTTACAAGGGTCCTGAACAACCGGAAACCAAACGTCTGGTGTTGATTAAGCACGGTCAACACTATCATGCCTGTCATTCTCTCAAGGGGTTCTTTGATAAAAGTTATTATTGCCTCCGATGTGAAACGGGTAGTAGCAACCGCAGCAAACATAGATGTCCCGGGGCCCAATGCTTTGCTTGCCACCAGACCGATTGTGTCGACTATCAACACGGGGGTACTGCCGAACTACCCTGCGTCGATTGCCGTCGAAGTTTTTTTTCGGAGAGATGTCATCAGTTGCACAAGACGCGTCAGAGTGGTCCTGGAAAAAAACAGGCTGAATACGGCAAACGGAACAGTGTCTGTCACACTCACAAGAAATGTTTGGATTGCCGTAAAGTATACAGTGGGTACGAAATCAAGCACGGGCATCGATGCGGTTACGGGGAATGCCCTTCATGCAAGAAATACGAAGACCTGCAAACCCATCAATGCTATATTCAAAACCCAGAGAAGGTGGCTGAAGAACGAAGAAATCGGAAGAGACAAAGCGACGGATCGGTCGTACCCCCTCCAGAACGCGACCCACCCCTCTTCGTGAGCTGGGATGCCGAAGCCAGGCAAGAGGAGGGAGAGCATGTGGCAAATCTCATTTGCGCCATGGTCGGTGACAGAGAATTTTCCTTTGAAGGGGAGGACTGTGTGGTGCATTTCCTGGATTGGCTTCGCTTATTGGCTTAAGAAAATGACGTCATTGCCATCGCGCATAATTTTCAAGGGTACGACGCCTACTTCATCTTGAACGAATTGTACCGTCAAGCGGTGTGTCCCGAGCAAGTCGTCAATGGAGCCAAAATCCTGTCCATGAGTATTCCGGGCATTACGTTTAAGGATTCTATGTGTTTCATGCAAATGCCCCTGTCTTCCTTTCCAAAAGCGTTTGGTCTGACGGAGCAAAAGAAAGGGTTCTTCCCTCATTTTTTTAACACCCGGGAAAACCAGACGTACGTGGGACGTCTACCCGCTCGTGACTACTACGATCCGGAGGGGATGTCGAAACAGAGAAGAGACGAATTTGAGGTCTGGTGCGCCGAACAACTGAGCGAAGACAACCCGTTTGATTTTCAGCAAGAGCTCCTCGCCTACTGTCGGTCCGATGTCAAATTGTTGCATGAGGGGTGTCGCATCTTCCGGGAAGAATTCGAAGAAGTGGCAGGCTTTGACCCGATGGAAAAATGTTTGACCATTGCGTCGGCGTGTTCGCGGTATTACAACACCCAGTGTCTCAAAGAGCATACCTTGGCGTCGGAGCCTCTCCGGGGTTGGCATGGAAAAGGAAAACCTCATTCTCAAGTCTCCCTCGAATGGCTCCATTACTTGGACAGTCGATCGACTTCCAGTCGCATACAATATGCCAGAAACGGGGGAGAATGTCAGCTCTTTCTTCGGGGGCACCGGGTCCACGTGGACGGAAAAGACGAGGACGACAACGTCTACGAATTTTATGGATGTTTCTTTCACGGCTGCTCTGATTGTTTTCCCAACAGGGATCAAAAGTATAGCCTACTGAACAATCGCAGCATGCGGGAGGTGTACGAGGAAACGCGATGTCGTGCCGCGACCATCCGAGCCGCCGGATATAACATTATTGAAATGTGGGAATGTACATGGCAGAAGATGAAAAAAGAAGATGAGCGTGTCAAAGCGTTTGTCGACACCTTGGAGCTGCTCCCTCCCTTGGAACCTAGAGACGCTTTCTTTGGAGGTCGAACCAATGCCATTCGACTGTACCACCAGGCCCGTGAGGATGAAGAGATTCATTACGTGGATTTTACGTCCTTGTACCCTTGGGTCAACAAGAATTGCACGTATCCTGAAGGGCATCCTGAAGTGATCTTGGAACCGGGACACACGGACCTCAGTCAGTACTTTGGTTTAGTCAAATGTACCGTCAACCCCCCGTACGGCTTGTACAGCCCTGTCCTCCCGTACCGTCATGGCAACAAGCTGACCTTTCCCCTCTGCCGCACATGTGTCGAAACGGAACAACCCAAACCCTTGACCGAGCGGTCCATGAGCTGCGCTCACACCCGAGAACAACGTCGATTGACTGGGACTTGGTGTACCCCCGAATTGGAAGAAGCCGTCCGTCAAGGTTATACGATTGAACACGTCCACGAGGTGTGGCATTTTCAGCGCCGATCCAACGAGTTGTTTAAGGCGTACGTGGATACGTTTCTGCAGTTGAAACAGGAAGCCAGCGGGTGGCCTGACTGGGTGGGTGACGATGCGGAGAAACGGCAGCAGTACCTCGATGATTACGAGCGGAAAGAAGGCATACGACTCGACCCTGACAAAATTGAAAAGAATCCTGGTAAAAGGTCCCTTGCCAAGATGATGCTGAATAGTTTCTGGGGCAAGTATGGTCAGCAGGGAAACAAGTCTCAGGTGGAAGCCTTTACCTCTCCTGCAGCCTTTTACAATCTGTTGCGCGACGAAAGCGTCACCATCAGCGACATACGCGTCGTGAATCCCGACATGTTGGAAGTGGTCCATAAGCATCGAGACGAGTGTGAACAGGTTCAACCCAGCGTCAACATCTTTGTGGCTTGCTTTACCACGTGTTACGCTCGCTTGAAACTCTACCAAGAAGGACTGGCCCGTCTTCGCCCGCATCAAATTTTATACTTTGATACCGATTCTTTGATTTACAGACGAGGCCCCGCAGACCCTGTCCTTCCTCTCGGAGACTTTTTGGGAGATTTTACCAATGAGCTCGACCCTGGAGATTACATTGTAGAATTTGCCGCGGCAGGCCCTAAAAACTATGGATATAAGACGAGGCAAGGTCAAGTCTGCTGCAAGGTGAGAGGGTTCTCCCTCAATGTCCGCGGATCGACGCAGTTAAATTTTGAGACGTTGAAAGACAATGTTCTGTCTGAAGTCCGAGACCCTCTCGAGAGCGTCGCACGTCACATTCCCGTCTTCAACCCTCACAAGATCACCCGGGACCCCAAAACCAAGACCCTTCACACCGTCACAGAAATCAAGCGGTATCAAGTGGTATTCGACAAGCGCGTCGTCGACCCTGTCATGATGGCCTCGTACCCCTATGGTTATCGGGCGACCGCGTCATTATAAAGTCTCGTACCCTTTTTTAAAACACTTTAATTGATCCTCATGGCTCCGCGAAAACGGTCTCGCCGCAGAAGACAGCGTCGAAAGAAAATGAACGTAGGTAGAAAGAACATGTTCGTGGGCGGAGATTTGTTATTTTGAACTGGTCAGCGGGCATAAAGTATAAAAGAGAACCCGTTCATTCGCTTTTTCTCAGTTGGCGAGTATGGTCAAGTGTCAAGAGCATTGGTTCTGTGATTTCGAAAAAAGCGCTGTACAAGGGACAATAGGGTGGGTACAAGACAGAACTGGCGAGACATGGAGCAACGTACCATTTACACAAATTCTGAGCCGATCAGCGAGATGATAAAGAGTGACATCAAACTCGACACGCTTTGCATAAACCAATTCGAGCTGTCAGACGATCCGATCATTTACGTGTTCGACAACTTTGATGTGAAACATACACGACAACAACAAGGATGTGGCTGGAGTGAAATAAAGAAAAGCGATTGGCTTAACATGAATCCGCACTGGGAAGGAAAAGTCATTTCAGTGTTGGAGGAAGTAGCTCTCGGATACCTGTGGTGCAGACAGTGGAATGAGTTTGTCTACTCCAGAGAGTTAGAGACATTTTACTTTATGACTATAAAAACACCACTATTCCACGCAGGAGTATCGTTATTTATTAACGGTAGCATTTGTTATTTTGACGAAGAAAGCGGTCTTGCCGATTTGATCGGTCCTTTGAGAAAGAGTTTGGAAATGAGTGCAAGTCTGTCTCACATAACAAAACAGCAGGTGTCTTTCGATGAAAACACTTACGAAGGACTGAGTGATGCGTTGGAGGAGGAGGTAAAGAAACAAAGAAACGAGAGTATCTGGTGGCAGGAAATATCTGACAGGTTATTGGATATGGTGCTGTGCACACCCTGTCGATTGGACAAAGACGAAGCGTACATGGGAGAGGATTACAAACTAGCCAGAGCATGGAAGCCCAAGTGTGACAGTTGCAAATTTCGTTTCGATACTGTTTTTAACGCCACAGGTTATCTAGATTGATGTTATAAAAAGGAGATGTGTGTAAATAAAAGTTCATTTGTCATGGATCTGTATGGAAAGTGGGAGTGGTTGAAAAGATTGTGCGAGAAAGCGTATGCCGAATTTGGGAGGGGTATAGATATACCGAAAGATACGAGTGACTCCCCCTTGAGAGTGTTCGAAGCCACTCACATAGAACAAAACTATTTCAGATTGATACCGTTTATATTATGGTTGAGACATTTCAAGGATCCGGATGAGCTGCTTGCCTCTATTTACAAAATTCATCCAGCCACGATTGAAGAGGCAGCTCATAAATTACACGGCACTTATATGAAGGTGCTCAGAGCATCGTCGACATGCCAAAGAAGCTGAAGAAGGATGAGAAGATACTTTTGGACTACCACGATCCCAGTCAACCGGGTAGCTTAGGAGGGATAACAAGATTCGCCAAATCGCACAAGATATCCGAGGACACAGCCAAAAAAGTATTGGAGCGCGACTTGGGTTACACCCTTCACAAACCGCGCAGACGTCGTTTCGCCACGTTACCGGTCTTGGTGTTTAACGTCGACCAACAGTGGGTAGCCGATTTAGTGGAAACGCAACCGTTGTCCAAATACAACAAGGGTCACAGATATCTACTCAACGTGATCGACGTCTTGTCTAAATATGCCTGGGTGGAACCTCTAAAAGACAAGACGGGAAAAACGGTGTCGGACGCCTTCGGCAAGATTTTGAAACGAGCCGATGGACGCAAACCTCAGAACCTACAGACCGACGATGGGAAAGAATTTTACAACAAGACGTTTGCCGCGTTGATGAAACGAGAAGGCATCCACCACTTTTCCACGGCCGGAGATACCAAAGCCAGCATCGTGGAACGCTTCAACCGCACTCTCAAGGAACGCATGTACCGTTACTTTACCGCCAAGAACACGTTGAGTTACCTACCCGTACTCCAGGCGTTGGTGAAAGGTTACAACGGATCCCACCATCGTAGCATCGGCACCAGCCCCGAGAAAGTGACTGCGAGTAACGAGAGAAAAGTCTGGGAACGTCTGTACGCGAAGAGATTGTCGTCAGGAAAAAGAGAAAGAAAACCCACGCTCAAAGTGGGAGAACGCGTGAGATTGAACAAGAAATTTCGCACGTTCGAGAAAGGGTATTTACCCGGATGGACCGAAGAGGTGTTTGTGATACGAGAGGTGCGTCCGGGACCACCCGTCACGACTTACAAGATCCAAGAGCTGGACGACTCCCCCGTTCGCGGCACGTTTTACAAGGAAGATCTACAAAAAGTCGCCGTGTCCGACCACGATGTCTTCAGGGTGGACAAGATCGTCAAACGAAAAGGAAATAAAGTCTTGGTGCACTGGAAAGGCTGGCCAGACAAGTACGACAGCTGGATCGAGAAGACGGCTCTAAAAAAATCATGAGCCACGAGGAAGGATTTTACGTGACGTTACCCAGTCACAGCAGCGGAACCGAGTTTCCCGACAACAGAGCCAATCAATTCAAGATCCGATTACCATACCCGTTACGATTTCAAGGCACCGGATGGAAAGTAGGATTGAGCAGCATTTCCCTACCGGACGCGAAACTGGGTCTTCCGAACTTGACACTCGACGACAAACCGCTTTTTCGATTGGCGTGGAATTACCTTAAGGGAGAAGGAGAGAAACGTATTTTGTATCTCGGTACTGCCCACTACGAACCTAGAGACGTGCGCCAAATATTCAACAAGGTGGACAGAGTGGGTTTCATGAAAACGATGGTGACGTTTGTCGAACAACGCCGAATCTACAACAAAGGTGGGCCCCATTACGGATGGTCCTATGCCACAGAGGATGGCAAACACATGTACATCAAGTTCAAGTGGGACGGGGACGAACTGGTCACCGATAATGAAAACATAGACAAGAGCGTGGGCCTGATACCGTACTTCGATATCAATCAACACTTTGCACAACAGATGGGATGGTTTAAAGTGAGAGAAGATGGTACCCACGATTTAGGACCCAATCTACGACAAGAATTCTTCAGCGACACCGTTCCAGATGTGACAACAGAGACTGAACAACTTTTGGACGATGACGACAAAGCGGCGTTTTGGGGAAAATATGATGACTTCTACAGATTAAGTTATCTCTGCAACTGGCGATTCCTGAATCTGAACGAGGCCTTTCAAAACATCGTGGGTCGCAATTCACGTTCGCTTCTTGTCTACTCCAGCGTCGGGAGCAGTTCCGTGGTGGGAAATCAAGTCACGGATCTATTGCGAGAAGTCAATTATCGACGCAGAGGAGAAGGATCCGTGTACTTCGAACCGCTCCACGTTCAATATATTCCATTGCGTAACCAGGTGGTGGACATTATCGAGACGGCGGTATCAGAGTCGACAACAGGTAAACTGGTGGATTTTGGCGAAGGCAACACGATCGTGACCTTACATTTCAAGCGAACATGAGAGGCGGTGCCCTGACGCGTTTCACACCGGATCCTCCTCCTCAAGACGGGAACGGATTTTTGACCGACATCGTAAAAGAGTCTCTCGGTGGAGCCGTGAGAGGATTTAAGAGTGGGCGCGGCGTCGCGGACCGCATTCGTAAAGCGGGTCAAGGAGTCAAGAGCGGTCCCAAACGAGTCGTGAAACGAAAACTGAAGAACGTCATAGAACGAAACGTCAAGAGAAAACTGAACGACATCTTTGGAGAAAAATGAATCCCGTTTACTCGCGATCGTCCAGACTGGTCCGATCCAAACGCGCTCCCGTCAGACAGCGCGGAGAAGGATTCTCACTGGCACTTTTGAACCAGGCGTTGTTGGGACAACGATGAAAAGTACAAAAGGGCGGGTGGATAGGTCCCGACGTCAGAAAGCCTCCTGGCTACGATTGGATACAGACCTTACGGAAGCGTAGTGGAAGAAGGAAGAGAAGACGATGACCGAAACCATCTCGAGCGCCTACCCGCAGTCGAGACGCGAGGCCAATCCTCGATTGGATTTATTCGCCGTACCACCGACAGACGTCAGCGTCTCGTCGTATCGGATGGTCCCCGTTCAGACCTACACCACAGGCATCAATCCGGTGGAGTTTCAGATCGACCCCCAAGAAGATTACATCGATCTCAGCCGTAGCTTCTTCGAGGTAGAATTGCAACTGAAGAAAGACGACGATGGGAACGTGGCAGCTGCCGACAAGCTGTGGCCCGTCAACAATCTAGGCCATTCTCTGTTCAAGCAAATCAGCGTGCGTCTCAACGGTACTCTCATCAGTCCCCAGACGGACACGTACCATTACAGAGCCTTCTTGGAAACGTTGCTGAATTATGACAGACGTGATGGATAAACCATCTTGAAACCTCAAGGATGGTACAATCATATCGATTTCCCAGCCACCTGGACGGACAATAACACGGACACTGCAGCCAACGCTGGAGCTGGACACGCAGAACACCAAGCCTTGTCAGCCAATCACAAGGAGGCTCTCAAGAACTCTAAAGCAGAACAAGCCAATTACACGGGCGGCAAGCGACACGTGTTGCGTTTCAAACCCCACATCGAAGTGTTTCATCTGAGCAAGTTGTTGGTACCCAGAGTGCAGATAGGAATACAAATGTACTTCAATTCTCCCGACGTGTTCTTGAACGGAGTGGCTCTGGCAGGAAAGTTGACGGCCGAGGAAGTCAAAGTTCGAATGTACCTGTGTCAAGTGCGTCTCAACCCCACGACGTACAGGAGACTGATGGAGGAGATGACCACCAAGAGTCAAGTGGTGAGTTACCCGACCGTGAGAAGCGAGATTCGGACCTTCAACATGCAGGGAAATCAACGACGGTACGAATGCACCAACTTGTTCCAAGGAAGAATTCCCAACCGCGTGATCGTGGGTATGGTGCTGTCCACAGCCTTCACCGGGAACGTGGTCAACGATCCCTTCTGTTTTCAGAAGTTTGGAATGAGCAGCATAAAACAACTCGTGGGAGGAGGAGAGTATCCTTACGAGACGCTAGAGTTGGTCCACAACGATGCCACTAAAGATCTCAGAGGGTACCACCGTTTCTTGCAAGCCACCGGATGTCTGTGCAAGCAGCAAGGAAACATGGTGAGAGGTGACGATTGGGGACAAGGAAAGAATTGCACGTTGTTCGTGTTCGACAACGTGGCCAACGGATGCGTGGACAGTTACAGGATGAACCCCAAGCAAGCAGGAAATCTACTAATAGAGCTGAACTTTGGAGCCAACCCAGCTGTGAACTTGACCATCATCGTGTACGGAGAGTTTGAGAATCTCTTGGAGATAGACAAGAACAAAGCCGTGTTGTACGACGTGTACCAGCGTTAGTGATGGAGAAAGTGACTTTGAATAACGTGCAGTTGGATCAGTTGGCCAGAAATCACCCTTCGTTGAAACCTTACTTTTACGGGACGGTGGCCTGCGATCGATTACCTCGTAAACCGCTCAAGACGGAAGCCCGCGGGTACATCGTCAACACCGATCCTCACTACATGCGCGGTCGGCATTGGATCGCTCTGTGGACGAATGGAAACGTGTGCGAAGTGTTGGACAGTTACGCCTTACCCCTAGAAGTGTACCAGACGGCGCAACCGTTGCAAGATTGGTTGGACGATCATTGGAAGTACGTGGTGCGCAACGGACAGAGTCTACAATCGTTGTACAGCCAGAGCTGCGGCGATTACGCGCTGATGTATCTCATCGATAGGGCCGAAGGACGTAGCATGAGTCAATTCGAAGCGAGATTCAAGAAACACGATTACGTGTACAATGATCATAAAGTTGGGCAAATGTTGAAGACATTGATCTCGAAGGAAAGTTCGTGGGACAAAGTATGTAAGATGGAATACCATCAGGATTGTGAACCGTCTCTCTGCGGTGTAAGACACTTGTTGTTGTGAGATGACAAATAAAAACGTTGAAATGAATAAGGTGTGTGTCGACTGTCGCTCGGGAGTTCGGGGTTCGTTGCAGACGTTTTTCTGCAACATGCTTATATCATTGCTCGTTTTTTGACGAATGTCATTTCGCCATGGAGTGCGGTAATGCATTCAGCTTTCGGATGCCCTCTAGCATTTTGATCGTGGGTCCCTCTAGCTGCGGAAAGACTTGTTTTACCGAGTCGTTACTTTTGGATCACTCAGAAGAGTTGTTTAGTACACCCCCTGAGAGCATTCATTATTGTTTTGGGGCTTGGCAAGACGGTTTCGCGAACATGAAAAAGCGAGGTCTGAAATTTCACGAAGGGATTCCCGAAGAAGTCGATTTGACCAAATGGTTTCCCCGTGGAGGGGTGATGGTATTGGACGATCTGATGGAAGAAGGAGGAAAGGACAAGAGAGTATTGGATCTGTTCACCAAACTTTCCCACCACCGGAACATCACCGTCTTGTACTTGTGTCAAGACATGTTTCCGCCGGGAAAATACGCCAAGAGCATTTCTCGAAATGCGCATTACATCGTGGCTTTCAAGAACCCTCGCGATCAATTGGGCATGAGGAATTTACTGTTACAAGCGTTTCCCTCTCGATGGCAAGACGTGATGGACGTATACTCCAAGACGACGGAAAGACCCTTTGGTTACATGGTATTGGATCTACACCCTGCCAGTGGCGACGACAGACGGATTTTCAGCCACCTTTTAAAAGACGAGGGATGCATGAGATGTTACAGATTCGTTCCAGATGTTCGTACGTAACGATCGCGTGTGGCTCGCGTTCTTGGACCTGTGCGGTCGTCATTTCGAGCGTATGAGAGAAGAGGACATGGACTACGAGGCCATGCGAACCGTGCTAGATTTGGCCGAAAAGCGCCAGATGTGGAAATTCGTGAGAGAATATAACGAGACTTACTTCAGCGAATTGATCCAGACACTAGAAGAGAGAGCTAGAAAAACATGTCAAGACATTCGCCAGCAGGAGTAGGAACCAGTCCTAGTGCCATTCCGATCATCAACGTCAACCGAGGGGGATTGGAACAGACATTGGATCAAATCGACCCAACAGTCCTAAGACGCTACTTGGATCAATTACCATCTCCTCCAGTGGGTACGGGTTCTTTGAGACCTTCTTCCTCGAGGCCCAACATTCCTGCAGGTCAAGGAACGCTAACGGGTGGTCCACACCGATTGAATCAAGACGACATGCAACGTCAGTTGGAAATGCTGTTAAACGATCAGCGTCAAGTGGCGACTGGGCGTCGCATCGCAGGCATCACGACGACAAACACCATCACTACGACCTATAAAGATGGAGGACGTCCGACCGTTCGTCGTACATCGACGAGAGTGAGCCATTAAAGATGTCCCTACTAAACGGTTCGAAGACGAACTTGGATCCAGACCTGTTACATAGATTGGACGGATTGTATACCTTTTACCACAAAAAGTGGTGGTGTCATCGTCAAATGTTTTACCATTTCAAGTGGTGTCACGGTTCTTTGAACGCTCTGGCATTACTCATCGTGGCAGCCGGGATCGTGGTGGGTTCCGTGACGGAACATGGGATCATCGTGGCTTGTCTGACGGCGGGTGGAACCGTCGTCAAGGGAGGAATGATTTCAAGAAATATTCGTTCAAAGTGGACATGTGTCGTTTTGCCTACACCACCTATGACAAGACGTTGATCGAATTGAGAACGTACGCGCGAGGACTTCCGATGGACGAATTAGAAGGGTTCTTGATCAAGATGCAAACGTTGGACGACACGATCACCGATTTCACACCGCCCGTAGCCGACAAGTACGTGCAAGCGTGCGTACGAACGACAACACGATAAATCGGAAGGTACACAAGTGTGAAGAGTCACTTGACATCGCACCATGGCCAGAACAAGAAAGAAAAAGACCACCAAAAAACGAAAGAAGCAGAAAGGTGGTAGAGCTCCTTTTGTCGTGGACTTTAAGAGAGGGTTCAAGGTCACGAAAGACATGATAAAGGATCTTAAAAAACCAGTGGATTACGAAAAAGCCAAGCGCACCGTGAAAGGCTACAAGCAAGAGTACCAAGAGTATAAAAGGCGAGGCGGAAGCAAGGGTTACGGCAAATGGGCCATCGACAAAGGATACGCTCAACGGACGAATTCTACGTGCTGCATTATGTGACAAGATGGTGCGAAGAAGAAAGAGAGTAAGGAGACAACCTAAAAGGGGACCCGTGTGGAGAGGAGAGGGGTTATTGGACATACTCAAGTTTGCTGGCAAGTTGGGTTATAAATTGGGAAAAGACAAACGCTATAAGAGGATGGGGGCAAAGGGCGTCACCGGTAGTTACAACAGACGTCCAGCCCCGTGGGAAGTATGAATCGATTACGTCGACAGCGTCCGTTCTTGGAGAGCATTCTGAGAGAAGCCAATCGGTTCAAGCGAGAAGAAATGTTACAGCACGCCAACGCCGATCAGATCAACGCCGTGAGTGAGATGGTCTTGAATTTGCTCAAGAACCGCATTCCGCTCAGTCCACCCATCACCGCCAAGCTGCGACGATATAAGAAGGTCTTGCGCGAACTGGGTAAGCGCAGAAACTCGTTGAAGAGAAGGCGAGAAGATCTCCTGTCGCAGAAGGGTAGCGGGTTTTGGAAAGGACTGCAACAGATCTACCAAGCATGTCTCTGCAAAACACCCTCCAGACAATGATGAAAATGTTACGCGAATCGGCGGACAGAGAAGCAGAGTGGGAAAAAAGAGCAGACCATTGGCACAAAGCCTACGCCCGCGTCAATCATGACTATTTGGCTTTAAAATACGACGCGGAGTGCGAAGATTGCATTCGAGGGAGGCAAGAGACTCCGGAAGGAAAGACCCTAGTACTGTGCAAGGAGTGTAGCGACAAGTGTACATCGAGAAGCGACTTGAAAAGGCGCATAGACAAGTTAGAAGAGGAAGTTCGTTACTGGCAAGGGTGTTACGAAACCGTGTTGGAAGAATACGTCAAAGATGACCGAGGAAGTCGTGATGGTTCCAGCTAAAGACTTGAATCGTTTGGTGCAATATTACAAAGGCGAAATCACGGACAATGCATTGTTGAACAAAGCGGCTCGCATAGCAGCCGAAAGTCACTTGCTGTTATAAGATAAATCCGTTCCCGACGGTATCGCCGTGGCACGAGTGAAACCTCTCGCTCGCGAACGGGCTCGTTTGACCAAACGGATACGACAATTTCCCATGGGAGGAGTCACAGCGAGACGGCCGGGCGAAGAAGCGGAGGAGGAGGAGGAGTTGGAGAATGTGGGTTTGGTGACGGGACCCGTGGAGACCATGTTGAAACAACTCATAAAAGGGAGTGCCAAGAAATCACCTCCCACAGTCACCCCGAAGGCGACAAAGAAAGCAAAAACGGCACCTGCGGGCAAACTGACATTAGCGGAGAGATTCAAGAGTTTAGAAGAGAAACTAAAGACGAGGAAAAAGCCAGCTGTGCGGAAAACGGAAGCCGAGAAACTGAAACCATTACCCGGTTGGGAAGATTGGGCCAAAGGCAAAAAGTTGAGACGAAAATTGGAGTATGACGAAGACCAAGAAGAAGAGGACTGAAAAAACGAAGAGACGGCGACGACAACGCGGACGTGGGATCGACTTTCAGAAGTGGCTCGGCAAGACTGGACTCGAATTTCACTGGCCCGGTTATCAGTACATGGGTCCCGAAACCAAATTGGCAAAGCGATTGAAACGCGGGGACCCGGGCATCAATCGATTGGACAAGATCGCCAAACAGCACGACATCGATTACAGTCACGCCAAGAATCTAAGGGACAAGTGGAAAGCCGACGAGAAAATGATACGGGCCATCGACAACTTACCCGGAAAGAAAACACGAACTGAACGTATCGTTAAAAATATCATGAAAGCGAAGAAAAAATTTAAACTGTAATATTTTTTATTGATTTTTTTCATTAAAAAAACAATTGCTAGATACATCTTGTCTTGGTAGCTATCCCTCGTTAGTGTAGCGGTTCGCGCCATTTCTTTTTAAACACGGTGGATTTCACGGATTTGACGGAAAAGTCACAACTGCGTCAGGCCATGTCCCCGCGTTCGACTCCCCGCCAGCGCTTCTTTTTTCTTCTTTTTTCCTATCAAATAAAATAAAATGCAAATTAGATCGAGTATCGAATATCGACCAAATATCGAGTATCGACCGAGTATCGAATATCGACCGAGTATCGAGTATCGAATATCGACCAAATATCGACCAAATATCGAGTATCGACCGAGTATCGAATATCGACCGAGTATCGAGTATCGAGTATCGACCGAGTATCGAGTATCGGCCGAGTATCGAGTATCGATATGCAAATTAAAACCACTGTAAGTACGCATCTCATTATGTTAATTTTTTTTGTACCACGTGTTCGATATCCGCCTTTCTGATTGGACACTGTCCCAAATCCTCGATTCTGATTGGCTGTTGTCCCAGCCGCCACCCCTTACTACTAATATCGGATCGTCTTGGTAAAGTAAGTGGGAGGCGCGATGGCCTAATGGTTAGGAGGGGGACGTAAGGGTTTGCGGTGATGCGGTTTTGCGTTATTTTTCGTGCGGTTTTGCGGTAATCTTAATTTTAATCTGCGGTATTGCGGTTTTACAAGACTACGCGGTGTGCGGTTATTACAAATTTTAGGTCGCGGTAATCCGTGAGAAAATTGTCTGCGGTAATATGATTTTCCCATGTTTCCACTAGATCCTTTCACATTCGGTTGTTTTTCTTTAGTTAAACAAGCTTGAACAAGTGTTTTGCTTTAAATCAGGGTTCCTTGGTTTGTAATTGCAGTCTCTTCCAGTTAATACTTGATGTGTTTAACTGTTTCGTTTATCCAATGATACGTTGACTTGATGATCCAGTCTTATCTACCGTTGTTGGTCATTGAAACTGCGGTTTCGGTATTTTGGTAAAATTTGATACGGTTTGCGGTTTTGTAGAGTATCTCTGTGCGGTTTTGCGGTTTTCAGACCCCACTTACGCCCCCCTCGGTTAGCACGCTCGGCTCCGAGTCGAACGGCCCGGGTTCGAGACCTGGCCGGGGCGCTGCGTTGTGTTCTTGGGCAAGACACTTTACTCTCACAGTGCCTCTCTCCACCCAGGTGTATAAATGGGTACCAGCGAACTTACTGCTGGGGGGTAACCCTGTGATGGACTAGCATCCCATCCAGGGGGGAGTAGCAATACTCCTAGTCGCTTAATGCTACAGAAACCGGGATAAGCTCTGGCTGTATGGGCCACTTAGGCTCGGACACAGACTTTACCTTTTACCTTGGTAAAGTAAATTGCATTTTTTACTCTAGATTTACGTCGTTATTACTGTTTAATTAACTGACTCCTTGTGTTGTTACAATTTGTTCAGAATTTACCAGTTGATTCGCCAGTAATTCATTGGCTTGTGGCGACGTTTCCTCGATGGGATGCGAAAATTTTGCTTTAAAGGTGGTACATATGGCTGAAATGGGTCCTAAAAGAGCCCATTAATTTTTAAAATAATTTATCAACTTTGTTTGAATCCTTAAATTCACTACTCTAAAGAGATTTTTACCACAGAATCCAATAATTTGAATTCAAACCTTTTGATTTCCGGTCACAAAAGTGTGAGATGTGACACCGAAAAATGTCACTCAAAATAATAAATAATAATTTTATCTTCTCCACTTCTTTCCTTTTAACAGCTTTCTTCTTTGTGCTATCAAATACCTGTTAAAAAAGGATTCTTGTGTGACTTAGCCGACATACAGTTGTTATTCCTATGGGAAATAATCAACCATCTCCAAGCCAGTCACGTGGCATACCGTAATATTGTTCCAATGCAATGAAAAATGTCAGCTAAGTCAAGAAACTTAGCTCCATTTGTGTGTATTGACTCTGCCAATTTTCACAAGAATTCAATATAATGCATGGAAGATATATATTCTATTTTCGCCTGTTTTTGGATCTTCGTTCGCACAATTTTTGTCCGCGACGTTTGTTTTCTGTTGTCCATATTGCATTGGCTTCTGGGACACTTAGCTCCATTTGTGTGTATTGACTCTGCCAATTTTCACAAGAATTCAATATAATGCATGGAAGATATATATTCTATTTTCGCCTGTTTTTGCATCTTCGTTCGCACAATTTTTGTCCGCGACGTTTGTTTTCTGTTGTCCATGTTGCATTGGCTTCTGGGACACTAATTTCGTGGAAGAAACGAGGAAAATGACGTATTTCAAGCGTGGAAAGAGTCTTCGGAATCTTTTAAATTTGCTGTTGTGGCCTAATCAACAATCAATTTATTATAGTTTATAAGCCCATGTCTAGAAAACATCGCAAGTTTATTTCCCCAAGAAGATATTCAGTTGCGGATCCACTGGATATTCATAATTATTACATTCTCAACCTCGGATATTGCATTTCTAGCTTTCTGATTGGTTCACTGAATCCCGGTTATCAGCTCATATAACTATATTTGACCTTATATGGGAAATGAGTGCGGCAAGTGCCGCTCAGCGTAAAATTTTTCTACGGGAAGCGACAGTTCCATCAGAAAAATTGGTTGAAAACAACAAATTTGGCGAGCTTTATGAACAAGAAATAATCAGCGGTGCCTACAAAAACCACAGAAATGCCATAGTAAAATTAACTACGCAAAACAAAAGGATTGATGCGAAAAGTTTAACTAATAATACTTGTAAACGCACAACAAGAGCGAGTGAATAAAATAGAAAAGCAGCAAATAATTTCAAATACCAAAGAACTGCAAACTGACACACAGTTTCATTCTGTCAGTGTACATCATAAAATTAGGCTCAGCACTTCTGTAAAGTTTGTTACCTTTCAATCTTAGTCTTGTCCTTTTATACTTCAATAAAACTGTTCCACTGTTTGTCACTGACTTAAAAAGCTTAATGTTGTATAATGTTCAATGTTAAAAACTAAAACAAGACGTTTCGACCCGAAAATCTTCGGCCTTCATCGGTTTTTAAAGGTCTTAAAAGCCGTAACCCCTTTACATATTTATTGGTCACATATTTGCACGTGCTAGGAGGACAAAACGTCAACAAAAAATCACTGCATGAGATCTAGTCACGCAGAAGACTTGTATATTGCCGAAATTTCGATGCACTCGTTACCCGCAATAGGATCTCTTTCAGAGTGCCAAGCCTCAAGAAAAAGCCTCTTGTGGTAGTCCTTTGCTCTGTCGACAATGATGGCATGATCGAAATCCATATTACATGTATGGCCAAACTGATTTGGTGTTGTGCCACTTTGGAATTACTGTCAGCAACACGGACTGCCCTTTGGTGTTCTTTGATTCTTTTGGCTAAGGCTCGGTCAGTTAGTCCATAATATGCAAAGTCGCAGTCGAGGCAGCTGACTTTGTACACCACGCACCTTGTTTGTTAATAACTTTGTTAAGCCTATCCCTGACTGCAATTTTAGCATTTTTCGATTAAATCTGTTCCACTTTGAGCTCAATTTCGCTTCAAATAATATAGCAGTCTTGATGACAGCCATGGAGCCATAAACGAGTACAATGTAAACACTTGCTTAGTTCTACTTGCACGAAGACGTGTAGTTTTCAGAAAAGCTTTTGCTTCGGATCTTCCCGTAAAAATCTTAACTGTTGTCACAATTTCCAGAATATAAAGACGACTTAAGAGGAGTTTGTCCATGGAAAATCTTGGGAAGAAAACTCTCTCCCTCGCTTTCCTCGTGTGTTTCATTCAACTTAAGAAGTGAACACCGCGCCACATATTTTTCCGCCTCCTCATACTATCACTTTGTTTACATGAAAATGAAATGTCCAGTCGATTTAAACTTAAAGAAGAATTTAATAAAACAATTATTCCATTTGCCCTTGTTGGATAAGAGTCGTTATAGGCAACTCGGTGCTTTGCGCCTCGTTGGCCATTTACCACCTCATATCCAATGCAGGTTCATAGAGTAATTGGTGATGATATGATATGGGTGCTTATAAAGCGCATCACAATTGCTATTAGTAAATATTTAAGCTTTCTAAAATCGGTTTTTACGACTTGTATTTGTACTAAAATGAAGTAGAAATATTTTTCGCATTGTTAAGGTTTGTTTTTATGTCGTATTCTTGGCGATTTGTAGCGCGCGAGAGCAGTTCTAGGAGTTTATGTTTTCGACTTGTGTATAGAATACAAATATTTACACAAGGCGTGCAACTTCGACATCGACGAATTCGGTACCGCCTCTGGAATGTAGCCGAAATATCAGATTTCCTAGACTCGCTTTCATCAGAGATCCCGGTCCTCGAAAGAACAGTCTTCAAACTATAGTCTGGCCTAAATTGAGTGCAATCAGTTCACGCCGTTGTTCTTTTAAACCAGTTGGAATATCAAATTAGGTCGTAAAGTTGCCGATTTACGATGACCTGTACCATCTACTTGGACAATTTATACAATATTCACTGAAATTGGTCAGAATGATTGCCAATGCTCTCCCCAGAAAGCAAAACGTGTTCCACTACGAAACGTCCCCTGGGGTACCCCAAAGGAGTACTGTTTGGAAATCATGATGGCGAAGCCGAAGACAATGTGAACTGGAAATATAATTTACACCTTGACTTCTTATTTTTAAAATTATATGAACATTTCAACACACTTATATTCATAAGTTCACTCAACAAATCCACAAAATAGTGTTTACAAATTAATTTTCCAGTTCACGTTGTCGTTGGCTTGCTGTCGTGTCTGAACAGTATTTTAACAATGCGAAAATATTTCTACTTCATTTTATTACAAATACAAGTCGTAAAAAACGATTTTAGAAAGCTTAAATATTTACAATAGCAATTAGTGAAGAAATTTGAATATTAATATGGGCATGCTGTGACCACACAAACATAGGATGGTAAGCCTGTGAGCGCATTTACAAAGCTCATGATCAATGCGCTTCACAATTCGAATTTATGGGATGAGACCGGACATCAGCATATAAGGCGCCTATGGCAGCTGCTATCCGTCCATGTGTATGATCTCACCCCACAATAAACAAAGATCGAACGGACCGCATTTAATACGTGTGAAGATGCCCTAACAAACGTGGAATTTTTTTTGCTGAAACGGCCATGTAAGTACAGTCGTGAAATAAACTGGTCTAAATTTATATTTCTCAATTGTCTTGTCAGATTTTATTTGCTGATAACGGTACACTTTTTGTTGCTTGATTGTGTCCTGGCGCAGCTTGTTCACGAATACATTAATAAGTTTGCTTCTTCACCATTTGACATATTAAAGTATAATGAAAGAATCTATTGGTATTCACTGTTTTTATAGCTGGGTGTTTTAGATTTTAATTCTCTTTCAATGCCTGTTGCTTTGCTGTAGCTTCGATGGCATCCTACAGTTCGTGAGACTGGAAGGGAGTCAACATGCGAAATTTCAAAATGGCGGCTCAAAATGGCGGACCTAAGCACACATTTCAATCTTCGCTTTCTCAAAAAAAAGCAGACAGGGAGCCCCTACTCTGTAAATAACAACATGACTACACATAAGCTACTAAGCCAAACTGTGAGGAAATTTGTTTTTGCACTTCAGACATATGTACCACCTTAACGCACATGTTACGCCGTGTGTTTATTTAAATAAAGCTTTTGTCTAGGAGAGTTTGTCGCCAGTAATTTTTCCCTTTTATGTCATTGAAATAGGGAATTCTCGTAAAGCTATGTGCATTTGCAGCTTTGTTTTCTCGTGCCGTTAACTGTTGTATGTCAAAGGTTATACACTGGAAAAATCAGCATAAAGTGTTCAATGGTTGAATTCTCGTTTTATATATAATAAACAAATTACAGCATAGAGAATGCGCCATACAGATTTTTTTGAAAATGAACGAGTGAGCAAACAAGTGAGTTTTCCACATGCAACTCGTGAATAAAAATCTGTACGGCGCACTTTCTATGAAGTATTAAATCTATATAAATATACATGCAAAGTAATGCTTTGTCCAAACTTATAAACATTTTAATCAAATATTCTAGAAAATAAGAACTGTTTCTAAATTTGAGGCTCAATAGGTTCTTATAAGATAAAAATGTGGTCTAAATTGCAAACTTTAGCCTAACAGGTTCTTAAGGCCGCGGGGGACACCTTAGGGCTCATCATTATGCATTTATTGAAAGTGTATGCACGAAGTGCAACGACTGGCATCGACAACTTTACGACGAGATATTTGCATAAAAATATGAGCACACGTGCATGATTTGATGTGTTTGCATGTGGAATTGTTTATGTCTCTTTGAAAACGCATTGTTCTCACCATAAAAGCGTGGAATATGATTACCATAATTAACCATTTGGAAACCGTGTTTTGATCGGGACACCTTCGGAAATCTGGACTTTTCCGACAATTTTGTGGCAGAGAATTCAGCGTGGATATAGAACTTCATGACAAACTAGGAATACTGTAGTGTGTTATAACTGAAGCAGAATTTTAAAAGAGTGCTTTAAGAAAGAGATAGAAAGCAATAAATTCAAATTTGCACATTAAAACCATCATAACTTGCTGGCAAACTTTAAATTAAAAAATCCACTTCTGTTATGACACATTAGAGGCATTGACTGATCAGTTATTGACAAGATCACAGAGTGCTGTCTCCTAATCGATCCGCAAACTCTGCCACAGAATGTTTCTCCCAATTTGTCAGTTACGAGGCTATATCACCACCGTTAAGTAAAATCTTCCAAATAAAAGATGACATTCATTATACTTCATCATTTCTTTACGTTCTTTATGTGCAAATTTGTGTTATTTCAACTATCTATCTATATATCTATTTATATAATATTAGTATTTTTATATTTTATATCTATTTATCTATTTATATAATATTAGTATTTTAATATTTTATATTTGTATATCTATTTACATAATATTAGTATTTTTAATATTTTATATTTGTATATTTATTTTAGTGTCCCCAATTAGCTATTTAGCTAAATACCCTGACACTTAAATAAAGTTTATGTATGTATGTATGTCTCTGTAAAAATTGAGCCTAATCACACCCATAACAGCCGAGAAATAAGCGTTTTAAAAGATGCAGGTCAAGCAAAATTTCGCCTGATGAATTTATGCATGCTGAAGGTGTCCCCCGCGACCTTAAACGTTGGTTTGTATATCTATTTACATAATATTAGTATTTTTTATATTTTATATTTGTATATTTATTTTAGTGTCCCCAATTAGCTATTTAGCTAAATACCCTGACACTTAAATAAAGTTTATGTATGTATGTATGTCTCTGTAAAAATTGAGCCTAATCGCACCCATAACAGCCGAGAAATAAGCGTTTTAAAAGATGCAGGTCAAGCAAAATTTCGCCTGATGAATTTATGCATGCTGAAGGTGTCCCCCGCGACCTTAAACGTTGGTTCTTACTCGCGGGTTTTTACTGTATTACCATGACTTCCAAGCAACATGTCCTGTTTCTCCTCAACAAGCAAACTTGCAAAGTTTATTGGGACCGAATTTTGGGGATTTTGTATCAAAGTTCTAAATTGATTTGCTTACTCGCAACTAAGGCCCGGTTAAAACGTTACGAACTCAATTAATCAATTAAGTTCAACACTTCGTGTGACTGTAGCTTGATGTTTGATACCAAGGTCGCACAGAGTCGGGTGGTGTGACAAGCTGAGTCACGTAACCCGACTCTGGTGCAACATTGATTCAAACATCGAGCTACAGTCGCGCTAAAGTAGTGCAAAATTGATATGAAACCTAACCTAAATTGATAAAAATCAAAATATGAGCATCGTTATTCGCGTTCGAGTTGACTTCACACACATCAGCAATGTTTAGTCAGAACGTCTTCGGTACTCTTCGTCAATGCTCGGGAGTCATCAGAACATCTTCGGGAATCTCCGAAAATAGTCGGAATATCTTCGAAAAGTTGGAGATGGTGATCTCACGCATTTGGCTTACGAAAAGTTGGCAGGTATAGATTCAGAGGAGGAAGATGAAGACCTATCAAATGAGCAACTCGAAATCAGTACTGAGTTGGTTTTATAGGAATGTTTAAATGTATCGACACCAAAATCGAAGTCTGGCTCTTCACAAGAGGCTGGAAGGAAGGCCGTATGGTGGGAAACAAGGAACAAAAATAATGTTAGAAGCCCGGCATAGCTAATCGAACCCAATCAAACTCAATCGAACCCAATTCATGGATTGAGTTCAATTGAGTTTGGCAATCGAACCAAATCGAACTCACTGAAAAGAAAAATATTCAATCGAAATCAATCGAACGTTCGATTTTCGAGTTCTTGATTTTTGTAAAACCGGCATTGAAAATCTATAACCAGATCTTAGAAGATCGAGTTATTTCAGCCCAGAGTTTCGCAGAAATGGCTGAAATGGCTTCAGATGCACTGTGGGTTGTAAGCTTCAAATGCATAGTAAAAGGCTACCAGGACTTCAAGGATTGCAAAGTTTTCAATGTTTCAAAGAAAATTGGCGAGAAAGGCTGTGCATTCCGAATTGCAAACGAGCACAGACAATTAGACCAACTTTAACGTGAACTAGTTTCTTCCCTGTGGCCTGTAAATGCTTCAATAACTTGGTAAGTGAAGATGTTTTTGTGAGATTCAAAAGAACCGAAAACAGATGCCACCGAAATAAACCCCCTTAATCTTCGATGCCACCAAAATAAACCGCCACCGAAATTAATCGTCCAAGATGAATTTGAGAGAATCATAATCATCCAGCTGCTGTATGCTGTTGCCTGTGTTGCAGTTAGTAATTACTCCGGCTGGAGGCCAGGAGTAGTAAAATGGCCTTGATTTCTTTGTAGTCACAAATCTGCAAAATTGCGCAATCGAGTGACGTAATCCCATTGTGCTTTGCGTACCATCTGCTTGACCTCGACAGGGAAAAGTCGCCATTGCAAGTGAAGTCATTGATGTGGAGTCTTTTGTGCCACGGAACGGATTACAAACTTCCAAGGTCTTGTTTGTTATGCTAAACACGTAAACTTCCCTCTCTGAGGCAAGTACAGATTGCTAAAACCTTGGTAGTGTTAAGAAATCCATCTTTCTTTCGGGCCGCGAAGACTGTGTCGCGACGTACTTATCAGTGTGTTTTGAATACAAACCATGGACTTGATCAAGGACTTTCTGCGGCTTCTCGAGACTTCAGAAAGCAAATGTTATGTATATTATTGCTTTGAATTTTAGATGACATTTTTAGAAGGATCAGTAAAAGTAGTCAAGTAAAAATTTTAATGCAAAAGCCGTCCGCTGCAGTACAAGAAATGCTTTTGCGTGAATAAATTTAATATAAGCGTGCAAGGGTTGTTTCACGAGTTTTAAAATTGACGCTTTTGAGACCTTTTGAATACATTTCTTTGCTTCATCTTCTATGAAAATTAATCTGAAATAACGTTTCTTTCAAGTTTCTTTCATTTGTCCATCTTTAGTTCGGTATTTTAGGTTTTGAAGGAGATAAACTAATGATAAAGCCAGGATCCGAGCCAGGATTCGAGCCAGGATCCGAGCCAGGATTCGAGCCAGGATCCGAGCCAGGATCCGAGCCAGGATTCGAGCCAGGATCCGAGCCAGGATCCGAGCCAGGATGCTAGCCAGGATCTGAGCTAGAATCAGAGCTAGGATCCACCCTTTTTTCAGATAGAAATCCTAACCCTATTATAAAAGCTAACCGCAAGCAACCCAAGCTAAAGTAGGCTAGCCGTAGCTGCTAAGCACGAGACAAACTAACTCCCGAGTTAGGATTTCGAGTTGGATTTTCGAGTTGGATTTTTGAGTTAGGATGAAACGAAATCACCGAAACAAGCAAAAATTTACAGTTGATTTCAGTTTTCTTTGGCCGCCCATTTTGCGAAGTTCGTTGGGAAATTGTAAACTTCGTTACGAAGTTGCCAATTTCGTTGCGAGTTTGCGAATCAAATTATGAACTTCGATACAAAGTTCCCAACTTCGGCTCGATTAAACTTCACAAGTTTGCTAGCTGAGGAGAAACAAGACATACTGCAAGGTAGTCATTGTAGTGTCGAGCGGTCGACACTACAATGAGCCTTAGATATAAGGTTCTCGATTATGTATTCAAAGTGTAGTGTGATCTTGTGTGTGAAATGGCTCTGTAACGCACGAGCAAATTAAATTTACTGTTTGTTTTCCATTGAGTTTCTGGTGATTCTACAGTCATGGCGATGTGATAGGCCTAGACACAAAAAGCCGGATTTTTTTAGGATTTTTAGAGCATCAGGAGATTTTTAGAAATTTCGGGGATTTTTAGAAAAAATGGGATTTGGGGGGGATTTTTAGATGATTTGGAAGAAAAATTGTTCTATTTTCTTTGCCGCTTTATTTAAAATTCCTATGAAATGATAATTTTGTCACATTCTTTACTAATTGGTGACTACTAGACTGTAATCCAATTGTACAGTGGTGTTTCCTATTTCTAATGCACCCCGATGCACCCCATCATTCCAAGGGAATTGAGCCATTTGAGTGCCTTTTGTTGAATAAAAGCGCTATATAGCGTACAAAATGTGTATGCCATTTTCTTTTAAAGGGAGAGCTGAGAAAATTTTGGGATATTTAGGGATTTTTAGAAAATTTTGGGGATATTTAGGGATTTTTTGAGGGATTTTTAGGGAAAAAACTGGGAATTTCCAGATAGATTTTTAGAGCATTTTTTGGGATATTTGTGTCTAGGCCTACGATGTGAACTCGATAATTTTAAAGGAAACAATGAGGTAACGGTGTGAATATCCTAGCGACTCTTGCAGCTTAACTTCAAGTTGCAAAATACTTGTTTGAACAAATATACCAACATCAATAAGCCTCAATAAAAACCTTACATTGTTTTATTGCGGTTTTCAGTGAAATGCGAACTCTGAAATTCAAAATCCAACTAACGATTGCGTTTTTCGCTGCCGTCAATCATAATTATGGCGACAGCTAGCGAACCATGAAAAACAGAAACAAACAAAATGGATCGAAATCTACCAATCACAATCGAGAGACGTGACCTTTTGACCCAGGTGAAGTGAGCGTCTGTTTCACGAGAGGTCCGCAAAGATGATTAACGGCAGCGAAAAGCGTAAACCGTTGGTTGAGGATTGAATTTCAGAGTTCGCATTTCACTGAAAAGCGCAATAAACTGGTGCATATTAAAATCTTCTGTAATGATGTTATTAAAAAGGTTTTTGCTACGCTCAACTGTTGGAAACAAATGTCATAAAAATAAAATATAAAAACATATAAAAGGTTCAAAACATTTGATGTTCAGCGAGCCGTGAACATGTTGTCTTGACAAATTTTCCCTGTCGCGTCGCGGCTTCGATTAAAATCAATTTTACATAAGGATGGGTAAACCATCCAGTTTCATCCGGCTTACAAAGGCAAAAGACCTGAAATTTAAGACTATCCCTCACAAAAATCGTGAAATATGTATTTTCGTGCGGCAAATTTAAAATTTGACCAAATTTTTGCATGCAAAAAAATTATTTATCGGCAAATCACTTGTGCGTGATCGTTCATGCGAAACGTTGTCTTACATTTCAACTTTCCTTGACCAGTTCTAAAATCATTGAGTTCAGATGGCCATGACTTTCAAACAGCAAGTCTTGTGTCTCGTCAACTAGCAATCTTGTGAAGTTTAATCGAGCCGAAGTTGGGAACTTTGTATCGAAGTTCGCAATTTGATTTGCAAACTCGCAACAAACAGAACAAAATTGACAACTTCGTAACGAAGTTTACAATTTCCCAACGAACTTCGCAAAGTGGGCGGCCAAAGAAAACTGAAATCAACTGTAAATTCTTGCTTGTTTCGGTGATTTCCTTTCATCCTGATTCGAAAATCCTAACTCAAAAATCCAACTCGAAAATCCAACTCGAAATCCTAACTCGGTAAATAGGCAACCTCGTGCTATTTAGGCTAACCAGAGTGCTAGTTAGGCTAACCGAACGCTATTTAGGCTAACCAGAGTGCTAGTTAGGCTAACCGAACGCTATTTAGGCTAACCGGAGTGCCATTCAGGCTAACCGGAGCGCTTAATAGTTAGTCCCATTCTTAATTATCTTTTGCTCAGATCCTAGCTCGGATCCTAGCTCGAATCCTGGCTCGGATCCTGGCTCGGATCCTGGCTCGAATCCTGGCTCGGATCCTGGCTCGGATCCTGGCTCGAATCCTGGCTCGGATCCTGGCTCGATCCTGCTCGAATCCTGGCTTGGATCCTGGCTCGGATCCTGGCTCGAATCCTGGCTCGGATCCTGGCTCGAAGTTTAGGTATCCTCGTTTTGAAGGGTCATCGATCTTTGTTTCGAGACAGACGCGGTGTTATCTGATCATCTTTCAACGGCGACCAGACTTTAGTTTTGTGTTTTATAAAAGATTTAAAAATTACTCCAGTACTCCAGAAAAATGCAAACAAGTAGTTTCATTAATAGTTAAGTAAATGAAGAGCGTAGAAAGTATTACCAATTCGGTTTTTGGAAGGAACCATGTAGTTTCAGAGTTGTGTAAACAATATTCTAGTCTCCTTCGCAGCCGCTATTTGGTGGTCACGCAACGCTTCCGTGATTCGTAAATAACTCCCGAAAAACGCTTTTCTGCACCAAGAAGTACCACATTGAGATGGTTTCATATTTTGACAAGTCTTCATTAGCGAGTCCTTACTACAGCGGAACAAAATCCCGGTTTAAGACGTTTAACGATTCCCCGATATAACGATGTGGTTTCGCCAGTCCCTTGGTACATCGTTTATATATCGAGGTTCCACAGTATTGTCTAAGTTTACTGGTCATTTTGTTTATTTGTTTGCATTTAAGTCTTCACACTGTAAAACCACGTCTATATTCCTAGTTTTATCTAGGCAGCTTTTCTTTATTCTTTATAGGGAAGATATTTGTTTACAAACATTGCCTTTGTTATTTAAATGTTCGATAAATGTCCAACAAGTTAAACAAAAGAACTCTTTGTTTCACTAGCCAATAGGTCTCTGGTTGGCACATTAATAACAATAGGTGACGTCAACGATATCTTTGCTATTGTATTTTATGTTTTATTTTAGCCTCTTATACCCGGGAGTTCCGATACGTACTCAATCCCCTCCCTAATCCTCCACCCCTATGTCACTTCCAGGGCCGGAGTGAACGCTCTGCTAGCGTCTTGTTTGCTTGTATTTTTGCATGAAAGTAACACTCGGAGTTGTCAATTTGCAATTGTAAGTTGCATGTAGCTTAAAAAGGAAACAATATTTTTGTTTTTTGTTTTTTTTCTGCGGACAGGGGTTTTATTGAATTAACTGTAAACAAGTGCCAGAAAACCTGTTTTCGACAGGCTTGCTTTGTATTTATAGGTTTACCAGAGTCAATCGAACGTAATCCATTTAATTAATTGTGTTTGAATTAGTTCGGTTACCGAACTCAATCAAACACAGTCTGATTGATTAGATTCGATTGAGTTAGATTTGTTCGGAAATCGAACTCACTGAAAGTCCGGTGTTCGATTTTGTTCGATTGCCGAACTCAAATCGAACTCAATCCAGGATTGAGTTCGATTTTCGAAGGTGCGATTAGCTATGCCGGGTATAAGAAATGTGTTGTTGATTGCAAGAAAGCCGCTTTAACTATAATCAAAGGGCTCTTGAGCCAGCTCATTCATTAGTTTTCTTGGGTTTTTAAATAAACTAATGTGCACGTAAACCGTGCTAAAGGGAGACAAGTAACAGTTCGAAATAGCAGGGGCCAAGTTACCCTGGGTGCCAGAGGGGGTTTTTTTGCGGCGACATAGCAATCAAGAAAATCTTTAAAAGGTAATTGATTGGATTGCCTTCTTGAATTAGTTTTAATTGGATTAGTTTTATTTAGTTGGCAATGGCCTGACACAAAAACCCCTAAAATCCAACAGTTGGGCAAAAAGGATGGTGATACCACCACTTCGTAATAAAAATTAACGGTAAAAGTAAGCGACGTTTCGACCGATCTTCGGTCATTATCAAGCTAAGTGTAAGAAATAAAATTTGCATAGTTATATATAACTACAAAGAGGTAAAAATGTGTGAGGAATATTAATGAAGTAAAAATATGTAAGAATGTAAGTAAAAAGAATTTACAACGTAGTTGCTAAAAACAATAAAAAGGCATGCAAGGCTAATAAATAAATAAT
>NW_027558135.1:0-13081 GCF_052425735.1 Oculina patagonica
TCGCAGGGTTACCCCCCAGCAGTAAATTCGCCGGTACCCATTTGTACACCTGGGTGGAGAGAGGCACTGTGAGAGTAAAGTGTCTTGCCGCAACGCAGCGCCCCGGCCAGGCCTCGAACCCGGGCCGTTCGACTCGGAGCCGAGCGCACTAACCATTAGGCCACCGCGCCTCCCTATTCGTAGTCCAATGCACTACTCATTTTGACAATGCACCTCCCACATGTTGAAGTGAAGTCTAACACTTTTCGCTTCATTGCAGGATGTGGATATTAAGAAACAGGCTGGTAACAATCCATATGCCTTTATCCAGTTTGTTGACCTCAGCAGTGCTATCCAGGCACGTAGGCGCATGGACAGAGAATTTGTAGGACGCAACAGAGTCAAGGTAACAAAATACATTCTTGGCGTAAAGTTCATGCACTCTTACCACCCAACTGTGGTCTCAGCAAACAGTTCAAGACACAAGCATTTGATTTTTTGTGGTAAAACTAAGCTTAACTCTTAAGTTCTCCATTTAAGAAATGAACAAGAACATTGCCAAACCCATTTTGGACGTACAAAAAGGTTGTTTAATATGATCACCTAACAAGTGTCCCAACTACGGTTGAACCCCGGTAACTCAAACTCTGAAGGGAAACAAAAAACAGTTTGAGTTAGCGGGATTTTTGAGTTAACCGAGTAAAAATGAAGTGGGTCCAAGGGAAATAGAAGTTAGTTCGAGTTAGCCGGGTTGTTCGAGATATCCGATTTCGAGTTACTGTGGTTCTACTGTATTTTTTACCTCCATTGTAGATGTAAATTCTCTCAATTTGTCTGTTTCTAATTGTTGTTGGAATGTTGTGTTTCAGGTTGGTTTCGGCAAGGTGTCGCCCATCAACACCATCTGGGTGGGAGGACTGAGTGGACTGAATGACCAGCAGATTGAGAGACACTTCAGTCGATATGGGCGTGTCACCAGGGTGGTGGTGAACCGCCCCAGAGAACAGGCCCTGGTCAGTTTCGACAGTGTGGAGTCAGCTAGCATCGCTCAGGGAGAAATGAAGGGCAGGTCGATGTTTGGACGGCGTGTGAGGGTAAGCGTGGCTTTATGGACGAATGTGACTTGTTGAAACGTTTTACGAGTGCTGTTTTCAGTATTTGCATTAGTTTTCAAAGTTTTAATTAAACTACTTGCCCGCCTAAATTGGATTTTTGTAATCTGTCTTATTAATTTTCCACAATCGCAACCACATTATCTTCTTAGGTTAACTTTTAAAAGATAATCTTGTACGCAAACAACTTCAGTGGTTGTTCCTCTAAAATGCTAGCTTTGGACCATGAATTTGAGCTTCTGTGGAGCTAATTTGTTTACAAGTGATACAACCGATTTATGATAACTTCATACAGCTATTTCAATTAACGTTGTCGGGATCAAAGCTTGAAGACAAGACTGAAAGGCAGTATGGGTAGAAGAAGAGGTCAACTGCACGTGCTGAATACTAAAATATATAATGACATGACAAACGCGAATTTGCACGTTTTCTATTTCTTCAGACATGTGAAAAAAGGTGATTTTAGCTACACTGAATTTAAGGAGAATTTTCATAACTCAGAACCAAGCAACAGTGAAAGTAAAGCTACAGAAAGGCCTCCTGAGAGGAAAAAACAAACTCTTGAATTCTCCACGTGCGATGATGCTTAATGAAGCTTATATGATAATTTGTAGTGAATACCCAGAACGCCATACGGTCTTGCCTTTTAGCTTTTAGCTTTGACCGACAACGTTTATTGAAATAGCTGTATACAAAGAAATTAGTATAGTAAATGATTTGAATCCAGAAGTATCAGAAGGTTGTATAGGTAGTATGATCATCCGGGTAAAAGTAGTTCTGAGAAGAAATGTTGTTGATGACTGACGTCTCAACAACCTGAGTGAAAGTCATATTCAGAGTCACTTGACTCTGAAATTAGTTGACAGAAATTAGTATTTGCTTTTTGGAAGAAGAAACACTGCACACGTGTCTTAAACAATTCACTTTTCTCTTTTCTCTCTCATGACACAGGTTGAGTTTGTCAGCCGTGACAGTCGCCAACTCTTCTTCGACGCACTGCAGCGCTCCGCTCCGTCTGATGGTAGCAGCAGCAGTAGCCGAAGATACGAGCCTTCATCTCCGAGATCCCGAGGCCGAGGAGGCGGGTATTACGATAACCGGTGGGAAGGGCGAGGCCGAGGAGGAGGGCGTGGTAACATGAGACGCGACATGTCAAACCAACGACCCTGGCAGAGAGGAGGAGGCGATTATGAATATTCTGATGGCGGCGGTTACAAGAGAGGGCATGGGCGTTACCGTCAGCCTTACGAAGGGGGTGGGTACGAGTCCGATGATTACGATCAGGAGCTTCGGGATTATAAATACAGTCAGCAAAGGGAGAGAGAAAAAGAGCAAGGCCGACAGAGACATGACAGAAGTGGCCGTGATAGGGACAGAGAAGACGGAAATTACAGCGGAAATGAAAGATTCTATCCTGAGAATCAGGAACGCTGGCGAGAAGATAGGAGCAGCTCGGACTCGTACGAGGAATCACGTGCTCGGAAAGACGCTCGACCTCGGGAAGTGCCCGACGAATATGACCGAGAGAGAGCTGGTTACAGCGAAGACGACGACCATGCGTCGTTACACAGTAAACCGCCAAGTCGCGACATCGAGCAAGACGAGAAACGTATGAAGAGGAAAGAGAAAAGAAAGAGAAAACCCCGGTCGCCATCTCCCGAGGGTGAGGCTGTTGAAGGCAAAGAAGCGCTCAGCGACGGCGAAGAAACAGAGGAGAAAAGAGTCTTTGAGTTGAAGAAAACGAGAAAAATTAAAAGCGGAGAGGCGGAGATTGCACTTAAGGATAAAGAGGCAGAAGCTGAGGAACGCGTTTGGGACGAGCGGCGGGTACACGGCAATGGTAACAAAACTGAAGAAATCGGTGTAAAAGATGGTGAGAAAGAACTCGCTCCAGCCTCGCCTCCGCAAGAGAAAGGCATCAAAAAGAAGGAGAAAAAGGACACAAAGAAACGGAAGAAACACAAACGTATTCGAGGCTCGTTAGGGGAAGAAGAAGAGGAACGGGAGCTAGAGGAGGAGACTGCTCGTATGGAGGAAGCCGCTGGTCAGGAGGCGGTAGCTGACTTAGCCATGCCGGTAAATAAAACAAGAGTCAGTTCTGATACTGACTTGCAGAGACTTGAAAACAGAGACACTGCTGTCCCTGAAAATAACAGGCTTGATCGAGCTGAATTTGAAAATGAGAAACTACCGAGACGGCATTCTTCTGACGAAAGGCTTCGCAAGGAAGAACGAGAATTTTCACGCGAATCTGTGAATCGTTCGCCTCGTAAGTCGCACAGAGACGAGCGGAGAGGAGATTGGGAAAAGACGGATGTTGTGAAGGCGAAACGGCGACGGACATCTGAAGGTGAATCGCCACCCCCTCCCCCCTCCACCCCCACCTCCTCCCCGAGAGGCTGTAGAAGGCTATCTCCCCCCGGAGATGTTACCGAGAGTTGGTCCACCGCCAGACGGGCTCCCTGCACAGATGGTCCGGCCACCTTATGACATGGCTCCCGCGCCGCCAGTACGTTACGAGCCACCGATTTACGACGGGAGCCGTACCGTGCCCGTGGTTGCCTCTCCTGCTGCCACGCTCAGCCCAGTACCACCCGCTGGCATACCTCTGAACCCTGTAGTCGTGGTTCCACCCAACGTTTCCACTCCGCCGCTAGCAGTTCACTCACCGGGTGTCCCTCTCGGTGTACCCGCAGTACCAACCTTGGCATCTCCCCAGGGATTACCCCCTCCTCCCCCACCACACCCAGATTACACCCCACCCCCTGTACAGCAGCCAAACACCGACACCCTTCTGGACCTTCTGCGCCGGTATCCAGTGGTCTGGCAGGGCCTGCTTGCCCTGAAGAATGATTCCGCTGCAGTTCAGATGCATTACTTGGCGGGTAACGGCCGCCTTGCGGAGGTATCGCTACCTCAGGCGCCCGCCAATGGGATAGGAGGGGTGCCTCCGCCCATCAGGATCGCCCAGCGGATGAAACTGGAACCATCACAGCTAGAGGGAGTCATAAGGAGAATGCAAGTACGTGACAAAGTCACATTTTATATCATTATTGTCATTGCTATCTGTGTTTACTACTACTGTAACATTCACGCTTAACTTAAAGGGACCGTGTCACGGATTTTAGCCAAACCAAGGCATTGGAAATGACCATCAAATTCGACTAAACATGTTTAAATAACCTCTTAAAACAGTGAAGGAATATTTAAATAACAAACCAAATTCAAAAGAAGGTACGGATGGCCAAAAGTGTCGAAGATTGAAACGGATTGCGATATAGGTTTTCGAAATATGGTCCGGCGGTACAGTTTTTCTTGTCTGCCTGTAACATTAAATTATAACGCCCGGGGGACATGTTTGGCTGCAATGAAGCTAGAGCAGTTTTCAATTGAGTGTCGTAAAACCAAAACCAAAGTTATTACTCTGGCCAATCACAAAGGACACAGACAATCCAGTGAACAAATCAAAACTCGAAGCAAATACATGTAGCTGTAAACGAATCGCGGGAAAACGGGCGCGAGCGAGTCACGATTGGTTTTGGTTTTACTTCTGATTGGCCGAGAAAGTGGCGCGAAATTTTTAAACCAATCACTAAGCGTAGTGAAAGCAAAACAAAAGCAAACGCAAATTACTTTCGACACTCAAGTGAAAACCGCTCTATGGTTTTGTCATTTAGAAGTAGAAGTAATTTCTCTGCCAACATTTAGTTGCATTGCGAGTAACTTATATTTGACAAAATTTAGTAACATGAAATTTACTTAGCCGTGACACAGTCCCTTGAGGCACACTAAACCTACAAGCACAAAACGCGAAGCAAAATTATTTACAGTTCTGAGAATGCGTTCGTTGGATGTTGCTGTTCCTTATCTTTGCCAATTTTGTGGCGTCCTCGATTTACGTTACCTTTACTGGTTTCCTCAACAGTCCGACAAAGATCACTGTCTTTTGCTGGCTCTCCCGTGCGGCAGAGATCCTCTCGACGTTCACAAGCAGACACGCGCCTTGAAGAGTGGCTTTATTAACTACTTACAGATAAAGCAGGCAGCGGGGATCATTAATGTGGCCAGGCCAGGAAGCGCACAGGTAAGGATTTTAATATTGCACCAAACTGAAAAGGCAGTTTCAAACTCAGGTTCTTCAATCATGACTCGATTGTAATGCGGGAGCTTTGTCTCCTATATGCGAACAAGCATCAAGAATTTTCGTTTAAACACAGTAAAACTTATGACTGTTGGTATTTTTTTCGTTGTTGCTGTTGAATGTATAAAATGCCGTTAAGATAGAAAGTAATCTCAAAATAATAGTTTATTAAGGTAAGAATACAATCAACTCTCTAAAACGGACATCGTCGGGACCAGCTCAAACTGTCCGTCTCAGATAGGTGTCCGTCTTATGGGGAGTTAAGTTACAGCAAAATGAATGAAAAACGGCAGGGACGGGACCGACGCCGGGGGTCCGTCTTATAGAGGCTCCCGTTAAGCGAGAGTTCACTGTAAACCAAAAAGGGAAAAGGATGTTTAAGAAATGGGAACGCTGAGATGGATTACGACCAACGAATTAACAAAAATGAAAAATTGCTAAGATAGCTGCCTACCCTGACAATCTCTGATATATACTTTATACCTCAACATTAACTCAAAGCCTTGGTAAACATCTTGGTTTAATTTTCTTTCCCCTCAGCCAAGCTACGTTCTCCACATTTTCCCGCCGTGTGATTTCGCCCACGAGCACCTGGCACGAGTCTCCCCAGACCTCCTGGACAGCGCGGCCGACAGCGGGCACCTCATGGTCGTGGTGGCTTCCGTGTAGATGTACGGACGATTCCAATACAAGAATAGCTTGTTGCGGGAAATAGAATACATCATCTCTTCTGAGTCGAGAAGAATTGCAATAGGAAAAATAGCTGAGGCTTTACGCCGTAGTGGATCTAACCTGTGAGCTCAGGGCCCATATCGGATTGTTTAGTATTGCGTATAAGTAGAGGACTTATTGACTGGAGAGGTGTGATATCTTTACTCTGATTGGCCAGAGGAGCAGAGACAGTGTTGTCAAATATAGCATCGCGCCCGGAACGGGACAGAAACTCGCGTGTTTGTCACGTTACACGCGTGTCTTCTGAAAAACTTTGCGAGGACTTCATAACGTGGCCCATAGTCCCTGAAAAAGGGCCGTGAATTTGGGCAGCTAGAATTACAATCGATTTTTAATTTGAAGGTACATAATTAATGCTGACGTAGCGAGTACAACAAAATTTAGTAGAATTATATTTTCTTAGTCTTTACTTTAACTTGCTGTTTCGACTTGTTAAAGTTTTAGTCTTAGGACAGTGTGTGTTAATAGTGAATTAGTGGCCCAAGGCTGAAAACTGTCATGAGGCTGGAATAATTGTCCGAGGCACGACATTTTAAGTAATAGTTTTAAAGCGAAGGGTTTCTATTTAGACGATAAAAACCTTTGTTATCGCGTTCTTTAAGAATTTTCCCACTGTCGTTTTCTGATCAAACGATGGTCACGTGCTTTTAGATGTCATTTATCGTATGAGTACTTCTTATTGGTCCGTAGCACGTGAACAGTTCATGATACGCATGCGTTTTTCTACTGCAGTTTTTTCCCAGTCGAGAGGTACCACGTGCCTTAATTTTGACCAATGAGTGACAGCAAGTTTCTTAGTGCTTTGAAACACACGGATCAAATTGAAGTTCAGTGAGTTTTTCCAGGTGTAAGTAAATTCATACACGATAAAATTTGAAGAACGTAGTTATTCATATATAGGGGAATTTGCAGATTAACTTGATTTTCGTCTTGTATTGCTTTGCTAGAAAATTTAAAGCTTGGTCTGTAAACCGTACCAGATTCGCATTCACGGTGTGAAATAGTTGCTTAGAGAGATCTCCAGAAGAACGTTTTATTCATGCGTTAATGTTAAATATTGTTAGTGACGTCCATGAGACTTCGTGAACACGACAAATGTCTGTTTTCACAATGAAGACATTCTGCTACCGCAAACCTACGATAATACTACCCCCCCCCCCCCCCCGAATAATAACTTGAATCCCCGGATGCTAGCAGCCATCCACTGCAGTACTACTTTTATATCCCTCCCCTCACCACGTAAGGTCGTTGAAGTATTTTCAGAGGCCTTTAAAGCTCAGTGAACTATTGGCAGGCGGCTGTGAAGTGTTGGTCGCGTATTTGGAAGGCCCTTTCGCGTTTCCCAAACGCGCGCTCAAAAACTATTCAGACTAAGTTAACTACCGTAGAATTAGTTTTGTTTTTGTTGTTTTGGAGTTTTTTTAATGATCCTTACTTGCACCTAAAACTTTTTGTTCGTCGGATAAATAAGCCACACCCTAAAAAAAATCACACTAAAAAACCCTTTGGAACAAAAGTAAGCCCAGGTTTTATTGTTTATTGTAAGAATTTTACGGTATCTAATCAGCACTGTGAGAAGAAATTTGCAATTAATGGAATTTATTGTATAGATGCATCCACAAAGGTTAAATCTGTGGACGCTGCTGTCGTTTTAGATAGAATTAACCCGGTCGATCTTGTAGGTATATTTTAAATTATTGAAAGTAAGAGGAATAAAACAAGATCGTGGTACATTATTGTTGTCAAGTTATTTGTCGACGTGTAAAATATAATCAACAAGTCACTTTCTTTGCTGTGCATAAAATTGGCGTCAAATCAAAGGCAACTTAGAAATCGGAAGGCTCCTTAGGGACGGACCATTATTTTTTTAGAGGGGGGGGGATGAAAAATATTGAAAAAAATTGTTTGCAGGGCCTGGAAAGACAAAATAAATTGTTTGCAAACACGATTTGTATAACAAAAAATAGTAAGAATTTCGAAAAAAAATGTTTGCAGAGGTGCATAAACTAAAAAAAAAAAGTTTGCGGAGGAAAATTTTTCATCCCCCCCCCCCCCTCCAAGAAAAAAATTGGTCGGTCCCTTAGGCCCAGCCCCCTCCTCAGGCGCTTCGCATTTTCCGCGCTACAATAACAAAGGGAGCACGTGTGACTGGTGACGAAAGCGAAGCCCAGAAAGAGGGAGGCGTCTGAAAGCCAACAGCTGTTCGAAAGGAAATTTTACATTTTTATAGACTATTCGCTTCAAATACATTATTCTTCCTTGGACCTTTATTCAACAAAAGCTGCGTTGTACTGTACTTGTGAGCAAGGTCAATCCCTTGGGTCAACCGCTGTTCTGTGTATCTCCCTTTTTAAAAAAAAATTCTTAATTCATCAAATACAGTTGGACCCGCTAATTCAAACTCGGTTATTTCAAATTCCCCGTCATCCCTTAAATTTGCCCTTCAGTCATTTACTATCGGCTATTTTGAACTATTTTTGGTTTCCCCTGACGGTTCGAAATAACGGGGTTCAACTGTAGTCTCTTTTATACTTTGTGTTTGCCCTTTCTAACTGCCCGATGTACTTTGCTTTGTGTTCAGTACGCGGCGAATTGGTGTTGAGTTGACCTTGATTTCTGCTTGATTTTTGTTCACTTTTACATTTATTTTCGATCGTTAGATTTTCCAGATGTAATGGCTACGTTTATTTTTAGAGCCAAATTTATCCAATACCGTAGAATTCCGGTTATAAGCCCTGGGCTTATACAACTTCGTAAGGGGTTTTGGGTGGGCTTATAAGCGGAGGGGCTTATATCCGGGAGGGCTTATAAGCGGAATGAAAAAAACGTTTCAAATCGACCCACGGGAGTGTTGATGGAAATTCGTTTTTAAGTTAAAAACACATAATAAAGCAACATTTAGCCCTATTCAGTACTGTCATCTGGTAGAGGGGGGCTTATATCCGGGGGGGCTTATAACCGGATGTATTTTTTTGTTTCCAGGATGATGGGCCTATAACCGGGGGGGGCTTATAAGCGGGGGGGCTTATAACCGGAATTCTACGGTAACTGATAAAGTACAACACTCACTTCAGACCCTTAACAGCACGAAATCAAACATAGTCCTTCTTGTCCCAGAGCCGCTTGTCACTCTTAGCCGGAACAAGTGTTCCTCGCCCCAGGTTCTGCCGGCTTAGAGAGACAAGCGGCTCTGGGGACGAGAATGAAACACAGTTTGATGATACAAGTTTCAAAGAATGGGTTTACCTCGGTGTTAAAACTTATAAAAGTTGTGTTTGTTTTACATTGTAATGCCATTGTTCTGTACGACTCAGCAAATAATCCCAGACCGCAAAATGATCCCATATAGAATGACACGCACGGATAATGAAGCAGGGTGCAAAGGGTAAACTTGCTCTACATTGATTGTTTCGAGGTTCTTTGCAGTCTGTGTCGTTCTTTGTTTTACGTCATTGGCGAGTTTTACAGGTTTTCACACCTAGGAAGAACCAAAGAACGACTCCCCCTCCCCAAAACCAAGATGACACATCTCAAAGGGAACTAGCTTATGCACCTAGTTCCTAGTGCTTTTCGGTTGATACAAGGGGCCACTCGCCTCATGGCATCGCATTGAAAATCAGTACATTTCGTACGTAGCACTTTCATAGTCACGCAACCCTCGGTAAGGGACAGCTTCATGAACTTGCGTGACAGCCCACAGGAAAAGAATGAATAGATCCAACCAGACTGGCTACATTGAAGAATTCATCTTTATTGACTCACATTTCACAATGACAATATAAAGTCGGTTTTACGACCAGAATTACACCTCTTGGCCTTCGACTGCTAACAGTTTACAAACCCTATGATTTACTTAGCTATGACACGATTGCAGCTGCAAGCCGGAAAAGTTAGCACTGGGAACATTTTGAATTCACAACAGGGACGTTACACCTTCCAAATAACGTAGGCAGATCAGTATCTAAATTCTCCTCCATTTTTCATACAATTTGCACAATTCGTCATGGGAGAATTTAAATGTTTTCCAAGGACCAGTTCCTTGAATCTCATATGCAGTCTCCTTCAATCTGCTTTTTCACAGTAACAAGATCACAGATTTTCTTTAGTCTGTGTAGCAGAAAACATTACTGCAGTTGAAACTACAATGCAGTCATGACATATTATTCAGATCTCCCTTAAAAATACACATTCTTTATTTTTAATTCCTAGTAATAATAACTCAACAAATGACTGCAAAAGCGAAAAGTTTAAGGGTCCAGTGTAACTTTCCAGCTGACCTTGCTGCAAGCACGTTAATCTTTTTTTTTTACATTACGGCATCATAATACGGCAACACTATATGACTGTCAATCTGATTATTATTCATAATTACAGGCGCGACAAGCGCAGAGATACAAATAACAGGAAAGAACAAAAAAAATGATACTTGTGCGCATTATAATTGTTGGCAGAAATCTTTCTTATAGTTTTCTTTTATAGAGTTTTGTTTTAAGGGCTCATTCGTCTCTCTGCCTGGGGGTAAATTATTCAGGTGAACCAAACACATAAATCACATCTCCTCTTTATCCTATAGACTATTTAGTTCTGCAACAATTTCTTCTTTTTTTACATTGATGATTTCATTACAATGCGCAACTTTTGCTGGCAAAAATCTAGGCGTTCTCTTGCGATAAAAGGTGGCCCAAACTTCCCTTTTGGTGAAATGTAAGTGGAGTGTCACAAATTCTGTCTTAGGGTGTAAGATCTAAAATACAATGACTTGTTGAAGGACGGTGCAATGATAACACCGATGAGTGCAGCCAGAGGCTGTGCACCGTCCAACGAGAACCACAACTTATATCGCAATGTATAAAATATAAACACTAAAACTTTGCTCTCAGGGATAGGAAGAATAGGGGAAGGGGGAGTAAAGAAGTTTAGTTCCAGATCTTCAAGAAACTATCCCAGCTTCCTGTGGCCACGGCCATGCCATCTTCAGTGACACCCAGGCAACTGACGCGGTTGTCATGCCCAGCGAGAACTCCTGCTCGCTCCCCTTTAAGTGTGTCCCACACATTGCAGTTGAAATCATCATAACCGGCCAATAGCAGACGGCCACTCTTTGAGAAAGACACGGAGGTTATTCCACAGATAATGTTGTCATGTGCATAAACCATGAGCTCCTATAATGGATCAAACAATTAACAGTGCATTAGCAAAGGTCCTAGATACAGGCAAAAGTAAATAACTACAACTTGTAAGCCCTGCTTTAATATGCCTTACAGTAGCATGCAATCTCTGAACTTTTTTGCGGTTTTTAGTGGAATGAGAACTCTGAAATTCAAAATCCAACTAATGATTTCGTTTTTCACTGCCATCAATCATAATTATGGCGACAGCCTATGTACCATTAAAACAGAAACTAACAAAATGGATTAAAATCTACCAGTCACAACTGCCAGACACAACCTTTGACCTGGTTGAAGTGAACTTATGTTTCCTGCGAGGTCCGCTAAGATGATTGACAGCAGCAAAAAGCCTAAACCGTTTCAGAGTTCGCATTTCACTGAATACTCCAATTAAACCTTTCTAGGAATTGTATGTTTCACTACCACCAATCACAATTACTAAAGGCAATCAAAGAGCCTTGAGAAAAATAAACCATCAAAATGGATCACAATCTGCCAATCGCAACACACTAAACAGGTATTACAATCTGAGTTAACTTAAGTGAACTCCTGCTTCCTGAGAGGTCCACGATGATTGACAGCAGTAAAAAATACAAAAGCAGAGTTCATTTGAGAGGCGCATCAAGTCTCACCTGATCAGCACGGATGTCAAACAGCCTACAGGTTGCATCATCTGATCCTGTGGCGAATGCATATCCATTGGGGAAGTACTGAAAGAAATCAAGGAAATCACCATGAGTAACCAAAAAGTGGGATTGAAAATAAGAAAGATCAGTAAGCTGAAATGAAGAAAACAGCACAAAACTTACTGCTACTGCATTGATATCTGATTCATGTCCAGTAAATGTTTGTTTACAAATGCCATCTTGTATGCTCCACAGCTAAAAACACAAAAACAAAACACATTTTGGCATTCAGACACATTATGCCACATTATGGCATTCAGACACCATTTGCTTTAAATACCTACAACCATCGTCAGAAGTGTTGGCACGATTACCAAATTAATTCCTTCTCTCCCCCCTCCCCTTCTCAATGTTGAGCTCCCGAACATATTGCACAGACAATCCTTAGCCACAATGGGTTCAACATTGAAAGGGGGAGGGGGGCTCTTAAAATGTTTGTATGCACCATTGAGAAAGTTTAAGCGTCAAGTACAGTCGACTCCCGATAACTCGAACCTTCAAGGGAAATTAAAAATGGTTTGAGTTATCGGGAGTTCGAGTTATTGAGAGTTGAAAACAAATGACAAGAAATAAGGAAAAAAGAGGTGTTTACTGATTTTCTATTCCTACAATGTATACCAGTGTACATTTTAAACAAATTTAATTAGAGTAGAGAGAAGCCAAAAGAAAAAGGAACAATATATTTCTAAATCTCTGTATAGACCAGAACGTAACATAACGTAACGTAAAACAAAGCAAATCAGCTGCGAACGTTGCAGGTTTCAATTAATTCGTCCTGTCGATAATCCTTTAAAGTTTTCTAAGGTTGGATTTGAAAGAAACGGTATCAACCTGCACCAACAAACTAAACGTCTGTAGCACATCAATGGCGTGGCACATTTCGTGTTTTGAGGGGCGTTTCGGGGACGGCTCTAACTCTTGTTCATTTTTATTTCAAAAATTTTGGACTGCAGTGTACTGTTTGTTTTGACCTGTCACAAATTGGCAGACATGGTTCGAGTTATTGAGGGTAAAATTATATAGAAAATGACCTGAAGGGAAACGAAAATTGGTTCGAGTTAGCGGGAGTTTCGAGTTATCGAGGGTTCGAGTTACCGAGGGTAAAATTAAAGTAAATGTATGACAGAAATCCAGGGGAAATCGATTTTGGTTCGAGTTAGCGCGAGGTTCGAGTTATAGAGGGTTCGAGTTATCGGGAGTCGACTGTATCCACATTTTTTATCTTCTTAGCGTAAGCGTTCCAACTACTTCTGACTAGGGTTG
>NW_027558136.1:0-13081 GCF_052425735.1 Oculina patagonica
TCAGTTCAGTACTTAAGCCTGTTTATTTGAAAACAATTGCAGAAACCTGCAAGCATTACTTCTTCATGTTAAAAATATAAAAAGTTTTTATATTTTTAACATGAAGAAATACTGAATGCTTGCAGGTTTCTGCAATTGTTTCAAATGAACATTCTGTGCGTAAATAAAATGCAAACAGTACTATTTATTTACTTATTTTATTTTATTTTATTTTATTATTTTTTTTTTTTGGGGGGGGGGGGGCGATGGCCTGATGGTTTGGTTAGCGCACTGGACTTTAGATCGAGCGGTCCGGGTTAGAGCCTTGGCCGGAGTCATTGTGTTGTGTTCTTGAGTAAGAAACTTTTCTCTCATAGTGCCTCTCTCCACCCAGGTGTATAAAGGGGTGCCGGCGAATTATGCTAGGGGTAACCCTGCGATGGGCTAGCGACTTGGAGTAGAAATACTCCAAGTCGCTTAATGCTACAGAAACTGGGATAAGTTTCGGCTTAATGGGCCACTTGAATCGACGCAGACTTTACCTTTACCTTACCTATTGTTTATATTTCAGGGTCATCTAAGCGCGGGAACCAAGGTTTTATACGACTACTTGCACAAGGAACCTGAAAAGCTCATGATATTGGGGCCGTTTGACAATGATCTGGCCAAAACTGTGGCTGCGTATGCTGGGCATCCTGACATTGGCCTTGTACAGGTAATAGTTTATTTTTTTATGTATTAGAATTAAGTGACCTCTTCTCGCAGGCAACTCTCTAACGGAGGTCCGGGAACTAGTAAACTGGCCAAGGGGAAATTATAAATGAGAAATTTATTCCGTAGCGCTTTCCATTTGGGTGGAAAAACGGTGAGAATTTCCCGGCAAATGGAACAGTTTTTTCTCAACAAACACAATGCATGGTACGGGTGTGTACCATTTGAAATCTTTCCAGTGGGAAAAAAAAAACAGAACAGCGGCATATTTCCATCAAGGAGCATGGTAATAGTGCGAAAAAGCAAAAACGGTACAGTGATAAAATTCCGAGCATTCCGGTAAAAACGAGAAAAGAGAAATACTTCTAAAGGTATTCTATTTATTCCGAACATTTTCCAATGGAAGAGACCGTTCCATTTGATTTTCCACCGGAACAACTGGCTTCTCCGTTTTTCCGTACAAATGGAAAACGCTGTCTCTTCACCCTTCACTCAACCCCCTCCCCCTTCCCCCAATTTTCTTCTTTCTCGTACCTGATTCGCAAAGTAGCAAGAACTCACAGAGTAGCAAGAGTCGCCTTCAGAGAAGGCTAAAAGAGAAGCTTGCTGGGGAGCATGCAGACACGCATTCAGTTTTTCATACTGTTATCTGTAAAATTTCCCGCGCGCGTGAAATGCGACATGGTCTTACAGACAAATGTTTGACAAACTTAAAACACGATGAAAAAAAGAATAAAATATTCGGTAGAAGTTTACCGACTTTTCGGCAATAGTTTTTAATGCAGAATTGCCGAAACGTCGGTAAACTTTTACCTAAATTTCTAGCGTCAAAAACAATTTTAAGTATGTTATTTCATCGCCTCAAGACACTACGCAGTTGTTGTCAATTTTATCTCAAAGTTAAAACACGGCAGCATGCTTAAGTTTCAGTGCACCTGCATCGCTCAAGTTTTATCATTAAAATCAAAATACATGCAAAAAGTTAAACAGAAACAAAATTTAACGTCAAATTTTTTTTATCAGATTCTCATTTCATATGGCATGTCACGAACTAGTCGAACTACGCTATTCAGTTAAGATAAAAATGGCGGAACTGTTTGAAAACATCGTTGCGCGAAACACTATCGACTGTTACACGAGGCGATTTTATATGTTAAATAAGAAAAATTCAGGCAACAATTTAATAAATTATTGCATTACTTTTAAAACCTGCAGTTGCAACAGAGATGATTCCAATTTTACACACGATGTTGACTTTAATTTTAGTGTTTAGTCGTTTCAACGACATATGCGAAACTAACGATGAATTCTGAAAACAAAACAAGTACAGCGAGAGCCGCGATTGTTTTGGAACAAGCTTGAAGCTAGATTTATGGCGATTTATTGCCAAATTGAGGTTTACACTGGGTCTTTGTAAACCACCACTAGGCGGAGACAAAAGTGCGTTTTTACAACGTGTGGATTGGCTGTAACAGTTCACGTGGACCACATTAAGACGGGTTGGTGGGACAAATCCTGAGTGTGATTTTTAACTTTAACCGGTTTAGACTGGCATTTAGACAACTACTTACTTTTACAATGTTTAAAACGTCGTTGAAATAATAAATTGGCCCTAAATATTGAAAATATTACATCCACAGTTTTCCTATGGAGCCACTGATCTCGAGCTTACAACCAAGCGGGATCGATATCCTTTGTTCTTCCGGACTGTACCGACAGAGTTCGTCTTTAATGAGCCTCGCTTGCGGTTTATTCAGCGATTTGGCTGGAAAGATGAGATCGGCATGATCTACGACGCATCGCCGTATTATTCACAGGTATAAGCTATTTTTAAAGGCCTGGCAGAACGAGAAAACCTGTTTCCATAATTGTTTTTTCGTTTTGCCATGGTTCCATGCCCGGCGGAATCACGGAATGTTCTGCAATCTCATTAGTCCTTATAACGCCCAGTGGCGAATAGGGCATCAACAATTTCCCTCCATTCCTGTCGGTCCTTTGCAAGCCGTGAAGCTTGCCTCAGGTAAGATTCAGAGGCTGGAGTTCTGTCTCTGCTGTTCTTCTCCAGGTGGATTTAGGAAGGCCTCTTTTCCTTTTTCCCTCTGGTGTTCATCTGAGAGCAACTTCAGAAATGCTGGTGTAGCAGCAGCAAATTTTGCTTCTTGCGTGGCGAAAAAATTGACGCTTGAAATAATGCTTCCGTATGGCAAAACTGGAACAAAACTGGGGAACATTAGTGCGCGCTACGTATGTTTCTGGAAACATGTTTCCTCGTTTTGCGGGGCCTTTAGCTTTGAGTGTCTCTTCTAATCCCACCACGAATGCCTTTTTATTCTAATCGATAAGTATAAACTTACAGTTTTTATCTATGATTAACACGATTTAAAGGTACTAGAAAGTGTATTTAGTGTTGCCACAGGTCAGGAAATGGTCAGGGAATTCTACGAGAGAAAAGTAGGGAAATTATATTTTGAGTCAACAAAAATTTACGTTTTGAAGAAAAGCCAGTGAAAATTGAAATTATAACACTGCTGATTTAATACCATTGCACTGGAGCAAACATTTTAGGTCACTGTGATCTCAGCAAGGTGTTTTTTTTGGAAGGGGAGGCTGGAGGTTCCTTCTATATCTGACATTTCGTTTCGTATTAGGGAAAAGTCAGTGAATTTCTAAAACTGATGTCTGTGGCAACCATGACTTATTTCAGGATAATACATCAACATTGAAATGAAGAAAGCTATACCTTTCATAGAAGTACATATAAAACGTGAAAAATGAGAAAAATGTTCAAAAATGCTAACCCTCCTTCATAGTAAAACATGAACGTAAACCCGTAACGGGCTTCCAATTTTCTAATAGTTATTGTTTTTCTTTCTGCTAGATTAGTCAGCATCTCGCCGAGTCTCTGAAAAACAACGGAACCAAAATTGTGGCGAATGAGGGCTTTACGCAAGATCCCACAGTCGCAGTCAAAATTCTAAAGGTAGGAAAATTACTTCCAGAATGGGGTGTTTGAGTCGGACTGAATTATGTTGGCGAAAAACTAACACAAGTTCCTTTTCTTTGAACCAAGCATTAAAAAGATGTTATCATTCTATCATTGTAAGCGCACGTGACGCTTGAATTCACTTATGTTTTGTAACCTTTTTCAGGACAAGGGAGCTCACATAATCGTTGGAACATTTCACCACTCTAGAGCAAGAGAAGTATTTTGTCAGGTAAGTAAAGGAAAACGCCCAGTCCCAGGCAGTAAGTCTTTATGCAGCTTTTGTATCTTTTCCAACCGCTAAAATGTTTTGTGTCATTCTTTAATTTCAGGCGTATCTTAATGGCATGTATGGACAAGACTATGTCTGGATTTTAACGTCTACCCCGGATGCGAATGAGACATCTGATTGGTGGTTTCCTCAACCCTCAGATAAACTGGCATGTACGCGATCGCAAATGGAAGAGGCTTTAGATCATCATTTTACCTTTTACTACAAGAATGAAATCAACGCAACCTTAGTATCTGGGAAGGTACTGTAAGTTTTAGGAGTTGGCTCTGCAATGTAGATGTGATTACATTATTTTCATCCTATTTATTAGAAGCTGCAGTATAAAGTCAAACATGGAGTCCAAAGTTGCCAAGTGACCTTTCCTCGAATGTATGTCTCTAAGGATTGATTGAGATGGAGGCTTTGAGCAGCGAGTAGCGCCATTGCTGAGAACGTTTGGAGTTTTCGTACTTTTTAAAGATTGGGTTTTATCTGCTTCCTGTCAAAAGAGCGAATACTTTTGTCGACTCTATAGAACAGAAGATTTACTAGAACAGTTCAAGGTCGATGAAAGCACACGAGAGTCAGAGAGAGCGCATAATAGATAGCGGTCAAACCCTAGCCTGAGTATAATTAACTCTGTCTTTCGTTTTTCCCTGCCTTAACAAAAAACCCAATTCCGGTGCTGAGCTAATTCTTAGGAGCATTGTCTTTTTCAGTCCACAGACCAATTTTTCACCGAGTACAACCAAAGAATACCACAAGCATTCCGCAGTACGTACGCCCCATTCGCTTATGAGGCCATGTGGGCGATAGCTGCCACGCTGGAGCGCGCTCGGCCGATAATTGTCGATTGGAGCATGGATTTACAAAACCTGGGTTATGGCCGACGTATGGTGAGCGAGCTGTTTAAGGAAGAGGCATTCCTAGTGCATTTTACGGGACCCTCGGTAAGCTTTTATTCTGCACATAAGTTCTGCTACTAAATGTCTGTGTCCGAGCCAAGTGGTCCATACAGCCGGAGCTTATCTCAGTTTCCATAGCATTAAGTGACTAGGAGTATTGCTATTCCCCCTTGATGGGATGCTAGTCCATCGCAGGGTTACCCCTCCAGTAGTAAATTCGCCGGTACCCATTTATACACCTGGGTGGAGAGAGGCACTGTGAGAGTTAAGTGTCTTGCCCAAGAACACAGCGCCCCGGCCAGGCCTCGAACCCGGGCCGTTCGACTCGGAGTCGAGCGCGCTAACCATAAGGCCACCGCGCCTCCCACACGCAATTAGCTCCTCACGACTGATCGAGTCGCTTCACTGCATGGTTATCTAGCAATGAAAATAAGAAATGTCTCTGTAACAATAACGAGATACTCTGTATGGAATTTCGGCCTAGCTTGAAAATTCTTCTATGTTCCCTCAACTGGGGTACCGTAAAAACTCTATTTAAGCCCTCCTCTCTTATACATAATAAGCCCCCCTTCGTCTCGAAGTACATCTCCTAAAACATGAAAACAAAAACATGATGATTTATGAAAAAGGAAACAAGACACCTTTACACTTTTAAAGATATTCAACCACTACATCTACTTATTATTGTCATTATTTTGTGACAATATGTTACCAAACAGCACTAAAACATTAAAAAGTCTATTTTATATCTTTTATATGTACCCTAACTGATATAGGATTTGAAATAAGCCCCGCCCTTCTCCAATAACTCCCCTTTCTATTAAGCCCCCCTTCCCCTCCCCCGCCCCAAGAGGTCCCAAAAAGAAATAACCCCCTGCGTGGTCTTTCAGTCGGTGGATGGTCCCTGTGTAGCCAACGAAATTGCGAGTCTGCCAATCAGTGGTCGGTAGCAATTTGGGTCAAGCAATAGTCAACGATGCAAGCCTCTTAAATGTACGGATTCGCAAAAGACCATGTTACTTTTCTAATAAATGCATCTATGATTGGACTACTGTGTACAATGGTGTATTCTTGATGGTTAATAGTTAGTTTTTTCTTTTCTTTTAGGGCGTTGTCGCGTTTGACGAGAATGGTAATAGGAAGTGTAAAGTGTTCATCCAACAGTTTAGAAAATCTAGTAAGTTAACGTTAACTTTAAAAACAGCCCTTTTCATCAAACATTCTCTTAATATAAAGTAGCTGTTAAAAAAGTAAGTGGTTTTAGATTCTCTTGTGGTAGCTATGGGAGATTAACTTTTTAATTCATCTGTTTTGTCCATAGTTGGTTCTCAAGAGGTAGGGGTGTACGACTACAATCCCCCAGCCCTGAGCCTGAAGGGAAATTCAAGAGGCAACAGTACTCCTGAGGCATTGGAATACGTACATTGGCCAGGTATGTCTGTTAGATCTCCCTAAAAAATCCTCAATTGACCCATAGAGTAGACAAGAACTTCCGAGATGGTTTGCGTTTTATTGCTTAAATTTAAATAAATACCATACTGTAAAAGGGCTGAAGAAAGAAGTTTTAATACTCTCATGCATTGTTAAGACACAAAAAAGCCCCATAAACAAATTGCACAGTAGTCAATAACAAAATCGATGTAAAGATTTGGCTGTCTTTTATGACACTTATTGCACAAATAATGCCGACGATTCCGTCTCCGAGAGTTGACTGAGCCCACGGTTATAAAGGCCAGAGACGTTGCTAAGTAACACTGTGCATCCTTAAGATGCTCTTCACTCTTCTTACCAGCATCCTTAACAATAAATTAATGTTTTCGGGAGAAAGAGGATGTGTATTTTAGCTTTGTGGTGTCAAGCTTACTTTAATTCATGTTTTTCTTTTTCTGGCAGCCGGCCAACCTTACCAAAGGAAAGCCTCAACGGATTCGTGGCTGTACATCAGGCTTCCTCTTTTTATCTCGTGGTCTTTGATATCTGGATTCATTCTTGTCTGTTGTGTTCTCTGCCTGGCATTGCTTTTAATATTCCGTCGACACAGGTGCGTAATCTTAAACGTGCTTGTTCGTACTGCAGTGCTAAACAATGTTGCTGTTGTTACTAGCTTTCTTGAAGACCAAAGTAATCACTCTATCCAATTACACAGAACACAGACAATCCAGTAAACCAATCAAAACTCGAAGCAAATACATGCAGCCGGCACCTGCGTGAGCGAGTCATGATTGGTTTTGGTTTTACTCCTGATTGGCTGTGAAAGTGGCGCGAGAGTTTTAAACCATCACTAAGCGATGTAATGCAAATCAAAGCAAATGCGAATTTCTTTCGACACTCAAGTAAAAACCGCTTTATTGCATGTGTGACTCGATACGAACTGAGCCCAATTCTCGTAAGACATATTCCACTTTGCTATTCCGTCAGTTTTGTTAAATACTATCTTATTCTTTCTTGTTTTTGACCATTTCAGAGTCATCTATCACTCGGGTTTTTTCCTCAATGAATTACTCATTATGGGCTGCATGTTAAACCTGTTTTCTGTCGTGCTCTTTGGACTTGATGGTGCCCTCATCTCCTTTGAATCACTGCAGTGGGTTTGTAAGGTAAGATTACACCAGTGTTGATTTATGCATTCAAATTATTAGAACAGCCTTAAAACCAGTTAGAAAACTAACGAAGTAAGAAGTTCAATAACACACCTAGACCAGTATAAAAAGCCAACAATTATTATTGTTTGCTTTTGTACAATATTCAACCCGTTGGGAAGTGAGGATGGCTAACGGTGGCACGGATGGATTGCAAAATCGAAAAAAGTTACAACGTAAAAATGCGCAATTCAATTTTAAGGCCATCCCCTTTTTTCCTTCGTTTACCGTCCAATGCTATTCAGTCGTTCGGTAGGTTAAAAAAAACTGAAAAAACTCAGGGGCAATATTAATCTGCTGGAACTAGGAGGCTCGGTACCCAAGCATCATTGCCGCGGAGGCTGGAAACAACGAAACGGAGTGGTTACAAAATCAACATGGCGGCAATGGAGGAAGAAAAGATTGGTGATGTGGTTAAACTCGGCTAAGACAGGTGAAAAATGATAAACCACCAACACTTCTTTGCGATCTGACAGCATCCATGAGTTTTTTTTTGAAAACGCCAAAATATGGGTCGGTCGGAGAAAAAAAAGGGGGACGGGCTAATAAGTCGTTATTGTGAGATTTTATTTAATTCAATGGCCAGTTGGTCAGTGCTGGAATATTAATTGCGGTACCTAGCCCCATTGAAATAGCGACAACTATAAATAACTATGCATAAGATACTTGTCTAACCGTTTACATTTGATTCTGTTACAGGCTCGCTCCTGGTTTCTGAGTCTGGGCTACACACTTTGTTTGGGCAGCGTCCTTCCTAGAGTTCTATTCGCCTACAGAGTTGTGTCCTGGAGACCTCAAACTATAAAGACGGTACGCATGCGTAGATTTTGTACCTTCAAAAATTTGATCTGTTGTTGAAGAGTAGATAGTTCTGATCAGGGATACTTTCTCTGGATCGTTATGTAGTGTTCTTTAGTCAGTTACAGTTCACCGCATCCTAATGTTAATTTTTATATTTTAATATAGTTAAAGAAACAGAATTTTAATATATTTGTACAGTGTTTTTTTTTTAGCTTAGTTAATAGTTGTAATTAGGTTTTTTTTTTTTCTTAAATGTTTAAAATTAGTTTCTATTTTATATATATTAATAACGTTTTTAGTTAGGCAGGTTAGGCGTCCACAATTAGTAGAGGGGACTTTTCCCCTCAGCTACTACAGTTTGACACGTTAATAAAGTTATTATTATTATTATTATTATTATTATTATTATTATTATTATTATTATTATTATTATTATTATTATTATTATTATTATTGTGTCCGTTTGACAAAGCTTTTGATTCATTTTAGGCTGACATTTGTCAGCGAACGATCGTTAAACTTGAAAGCTCTCTCTCACTTTTTTTTTCCATTTTAATTAGACAATTTCAGTAAATGAAGGCCATCGGAAAGTCGTCAAAAAGATGTAAAAAAAAATACCATAACCTTTTTTTTAATGGCTACGGTACGCAACCTCGTTCCCAGGGTCTCTCTCTTCTTGCCCCCAGAGAGAAAGTCCCTGGTAACGATGTTGAACGCTACGGTGTTCAGCAACTTCAGCACTATAAAGTAGCTAAGTAGTATCTCCGTCGTTAAGAGGTGTCCACGTTATAGTTTATACGAGTTTCAGCATCGAGATGCGATTGTTCGAAATAAAAGTTTCAAGCAGGTTTTATCAGCTTCAACACATACATAATGGTCACAATAAAATATATTTTGTTTCTCGATGCAGGTTCCTTGGTCGTGGATGTATATGATCGCGTTCGTTATATTTATTGCTGACGTCGTGTTGTTAATCACATGGCAAGCTCTTTTTAACCCCCGTGCCGTAAAGGTTCTTCGAGAAGTAAGTCTGAATCGATACTTATCAGATACTGACAAAATACGCTTAACATCGACGTGGTAGTGTTGTCTTGTTTTTTTTCTTCATGTTATCAGTCTATTAGAGCAGTGTTTATAGACCTTTACGGAAAAAAAAGCATGTCCCTATCTGAGCGAGTAAGTCATCTTTGATAGCTGGAAATCTGTAGCACGGGTTATAATCCCCATATGTTGTAACAGAAGTGTCTTATGCGTGTCGCATTTACAACATTTATCTCTATTCGTATTTTGTCAGAACAGTTGTCTGGGACAAAATACTGGTTTGTGTTATTCAGTAACACAATAAGGACGGAAATTACGAGCCAGACTATTTACCCCTCTGACATATTTTTACGTAGCCTGAAATGCAAGCGTTTTAGATAAGCGAGCGTTGGATAATTTTGTTCGCGTATTTGGCCGCAAGCTGCTCCCGAGTTCGAATACAAGATGGCGCCCGCCCGCCCAGAATGCGCTCGCTCTCTAAAATACATCTACATTGCAGGGTAAACTTTACGTGTGAATCTAAATTTATTTTCAAAGAACAACACTGCCATTCTTATGGAGCAAAGATAAATGTGCTTTTTTCGAATTTTTAAATTAAAACAGGTTGAGAAACCTCGTCCTTATCAAGAGCAAACAATCCTCGTGGAACAATGCATCTCCGACAACGAGGAGGGAGCCCTGGCACTACTGTTTGTTCCCAAGGGACTGCTGCTTCTGATTGGTGCCTTAGCAGCCTGGCCTGCGCGCCGTTTGTGTATGCCGTTGTGTAACAACACACGAAACTGTTCACTGTGTTTAGGAATAGCAGCGGTCATGTGCATCATCGAGGTTCCGATTATAATGCACGTGCGTCAGTACCCGAATCCGTTTTATGGTATTACAGGATTAATTATCATGGTAGTATCGGTGGCACTGCTGGTTATTGGAGTTGTTCCTCAGGTGAGATTGCAATTTGCTTAACCCTTAGAGGTACAAGCAAATTCATATCCTTACTGTGGTACAGAAGTGGGGTTGATGGTACCCCCTCCTAAGCGTCAGAAATCAGAAGTCTCTGTCCGCACGCTCAATCCTTCCTTCGCTCAAGAGATGACCGAGATTCGACCCGAAAAATTCCCTACTGATGTCGTAGTTCTACAGAGATTTGTGAAGTGTGATTGGTGGTTGTTTTCGCGCGAAAACTAAAACCAAAAAACAACCAATCAGAGACACTGTAGAGTGGTAGAGCTACGTCATCAGTATGGAATTTTTCATCTCATAGGTCTCTTGAGCGGGGGAAAGAATTGATTGCGCAAGCTAAGGAGGATGTCTGTTTTCTTAAGCTGAAAGCAGGTAAATCTCTTGCAAAAAAATTCTACGCGTTTGTTAAGGTATTTTAGAGCCCTTTGGTTGTTGCTGTTGTTGCGACGGTAATTACTCTTCAACATGGGGCAAAATGCCAATTAAAAAACGGTACAAATTGTTTCTTTGCCTGAATTTCTCCTTTTTTGGCGTTTTGGGACTTTGAAATTATGTCGTTATCTTGCTATCTAAAATTTAGCAAGAAATGTCACTTTGTGGTATTGCATTTTTCTCAAAACAGCTTAAACGTGCCCATAAATGTCAAAAGAAGTCGCAAATGGCATCTTCGGACTGTAACGATGTAGAGACGAGGCACGAGAACAACTGCAGTCCATGTGAATGTAACGTATGTGCTGATCCAAAGAGGTTCCGGCCCCAGTTAGCCTCGTGCTCAGGCCCTTACTCCTGCGCACCTGTTTCACCAGACTGGGATTACATGGTCAATGGTGTGCCAAATAGAACGAAGGAAGGCGAGCCCCGCATTGTAACCGAGGTATTGTAACAGTCAGTCAGTCTTTCTGTCTGTCAGTCAGTTCGTCAATCTGTTCATCATTCATTCAGTCAGTCTGTTCGTCAGTTAGTCAGTCTGTCTGTCTGTCTGACTGTCTGTTTGTCTGTCAGATACACTTCTACTTACTGACTATATACCCTATTAAAGTTAGTTCCAGTTGGTGGACCCTATTTTTTTTAAAAATAAAACAGAATTATTATTAACTTCACTTTTAGTTCATCACAAGTCATCAATAATCTTTTATTTTCTCATTTCGTTTTATTTAATATTTCCAACTTTGGACAGTGTCAAACTTTAACTAAAGGTAAGCATTAAACGTGCTTTTGAAACGACAGAAATAAAACCATTGTTATCTCCCAATGCAGGATTATTGCTCAGTCATAGATCCTAAAGCGTTCATTGGTGGGGGGAGGAAGGGGAAGGGGAAGAAACCACGAAGGCCCTAATTAGTACTTATTAAAACTTTAATTTAACTTAAGAGTATTGTTTGTTTTCATACAGACAGTTTACATCGATCCACCAGCGTTCCTACTTCGGCAGCTCACACTCAAACAATGCAGGTCTTATACAACACAGCCGAGATACAAACAGTCATTGTACGAACACAAAGTGCTTGCATGATAACAGAACCTGAACCGGAAGTGGAAAAAGCGGAAGTCATGATGCAAACGGAAGCGGAAGAACCGACACCGGTCACGGATGTGGACACGCAGACTATCAGTGTAAAATTGTGTGACAGTCACGCTCAGACAGTAAGAGCGGCGCTAACCAACATTCAAACACAAACGGATAAGGCAAAGCTGAGTCATTCACATGTTCAAACAGATGATGTAAGTATAACCATTACTTACGACTCTAATTCCCCTTAATAAAATCCCAACTGAGCTAACCGCCGACCGGTTAGCTCGGTTGGAAGAAAACCGGACTACCGTGCGGAAGGTCTCGGGTTCGAGTCCCAGACCGGACCAACTCTCAGGGTCTTAAAATAACTGAGGAGAATATGCTGCCTTTGCAATGACATCTGTAAATGGTTAGATATTCTAGTCTTCTCCGGATAAGGACGATAAACCGTAGGCCCCGTCTCCTGCATCTTCAGTGTTATGGTCAGCAGGGGACGTAAAAGAACCCACGCGCTTATCGTAAAGAGTAGGGCGCGGAGTTCCCGGTGTTATGGTCTGGTCTTTGCCTGTTGTGCCGTTGTGCTGTTGAAATGCTCGGAGATATTAGCTATGTTAAAAAGCTACTCTACAATCTGAGGGTAATTAAAGTATTCACTTCACTCGCCACACCCAGAGTTGAAATGGGGTGGAGGGAGGGTGGAGGCGGGGGGACGGACGACATAAAATTAATGTGACGAAGTCCCCCCGAAAATTTTACAGGGAAGACCCAGCAAGCTGTCTTAGAAGTGGCGAGTGGCGCAGGCTAACAATAAGTTCTAAGAGAAGCATATCGCTTCTGGTTATAAATAGTCAAACAGTACATAGTGGAGAGCGTTTTTGGGGAACGCTGATTGGCTACTCAAACTCCGAATATCGGCGGAAATAGTATATACTAAAACAGTGGATAGCGTTTTGCCTGCGCGTCGATTGGCTACTCAAACTCCGAATACCCTTTAATAGTATATACTAAAACAGTGGATAGCGTTTTTGCTGCGCGTTGATTGGCTACTCAAACTCCGAATATCCTTTAATAGTATATACTAAAACAGTGGATAGCGTTTTTGCTGCACGTTGATTGGCTACTCAAACTCTGAATATCCTTTAATAGTATATTCTAAAACAGTGGAAAGCGTTTTTGCTGCGCGTTGATTGGCTACTCAAACTCTGAATATCCTTTAATAGTATATACTAAAACAGTGGATGGCTACTTTGGTTCGCGTTGATTCGCTACTCAAACTCTGAA